>NC_091555.1:31082603-31093193 GCF_042767895.1 Penaeus vannamei
ATAAAAAAAATAAAATGAAAAAACTAGTTTCACTTCAAGTGCATATCATCCCAAATCATGACAAATACATCCTATAATGGTTACACTAGAATAAACTATCATGAAAATGCAAATAAAGTCAAATGTGCAAGAATACAGTTAACTGAGATTGAAAGTCCACTAAGATTCTTCATGATGCAACACTTCTGTAGTAGCAATCACAAGGGAGAGCAAAAGTTAAATATCTTAAGTGGTCCTTGCAGAGAGATTTTTTTTAGAGGTATAGATACTATTTTGTTACTATTTCTTTCTTTGAAGAGTTTGATATTGCTCTTTGGTAAATCAAAGTATGATGTATAACATTCTTTCTGTGGGTTGTCTGCTCAATGTAACATGTAATTAATCAGTGAACTGCACCATCAAATGGAACTGCCATGTGCCTGAAATTTCAGATATTGCATGTATATCCACATGACCTTACCTAGAGTTTTCATTGATATGTGGTATAACGTAAAATAAAAAGAAAAAACATACTTAGATTATCTTGATGACAATAATCTCTACATCTACATGTATGAAATATTGAAGTAACAAGAAGTGTGACTGAAAGTTGAGCAATATACAACAACGGTATCACCTTTTTTTGAAATCCTCATTCATCAAACTTTTCTAAAAGGGCTCGCTGACTTTAATCAATGTTATCATGTATACTAAAAAAAAAATGTTGTTGCCTCTTATGGTATAATACATTATCTGCTCCAACAAAAAATAATAGAAATTGCTAAACTATATGTTAAAACATATTCTTATACAAAACATAATCTGACTTATTCTTAAAACTGAAATAAATGCTAATTACTGAACAACACTTTAATTGGCCTTAACATAATGAAATTTTGGGGAGTCAGCCATTCTGGAAAAAAACTATAATAAAAACTTCCATTAAACAGATGATAGGAAAATGATTACTGGAGCTAAGCAAAAGAAATACTGAAAATCAAATTACTCATAACATTTTTTGAGACTATTTAAACACTTTTCCTTCAATCACCCAAAATACATATTAGTCACACTATAAACTTATATACAAAACACAAAATTTAACCTCAACATATTATGCTATGGGACAAACATCTATGTTCAGTTTTGTTAAATGGATTAAGAACTAAAATGAAGTCCATTTTAAGAAACTTAGAAAGTTGTTGTTACAGAACACTGGTATCAGCTGAAGTATAGCTGCCATTTATCAAGCTTTCTGGCCATACCACATTAAGTACAATGATATCACTTAAAAAAGAAACTGAAATGCTCATAGCAACTACAGCAAAACATCTGCACATTTATGATAAATATTGCTTTGAGGTTCACGAGTATTTAAATAACAATTGTAAACAAGACAAGTATTAATAATTTTTTCTTCTTTAATAAAATGTTCAACAAAAAGAACATTTAATGAGCCATCTATATATTTTGTATCCAGCTTCTTGGGAGATATGACAGTCACTGGAATTCCTAGTTCTCCTAGCACTGAACATTTCATTCATCTAGTGATGAATATATCTTCACAAAAGAAAGAAAAAAGAATTCCAAAATTATATACAATCATCAGGTATGTCACCCATTATCTACATGTCATTACATATTTTTAAGTAGAGCACAGGACAAGACCTTCCAAAAATACAATTTCTTCTTAATCACTAAAAATAATTAGAGAGTAATAGCTACCAATATAATATCAGTCTAATGGAATACTTGCACAACCTTAGCTCAGAGAGAAGCACCAAATTTTGAGTATTATCCTATACAGTACTGATTATACATACAAATTAAGGTAGAGAGCACATTAATGGAAGATGTAATGGGGGTTATCCCTATAAAAAAAATTGTGAAAAATTACAAACCTTCAACCTTGGGATTATCCCTATAAAACAGAAAGGAAATGAAAATTACAAACCTTCAACTTAACTTTCAAAGGAAAAGCACATTTTTAAAGCTCAACAATCAAAGTAACAACCATAAATCCAAATAAACACAGGCTTAGTCTCCCTACAGATGATAAATATAAAAAGTATGTCAACAAGGCAACACTGAAAAGCTTACTCTGTAATGTTTGAAATGGAAGCATACAAAGTCTTATTACCTATTTTGTATAAAGGTTGACAGCCACCCCTTTCGTACTTTCAGAAAGGAAAAATGCGAGACGTCTCTCCAAAACATGCCCCTTTACTCTTCATGACTTTAAAAACTTTGCATGTTCTTAACTGAAATATGTACTTTGCATCCCCTCCAGATATACCTGTACACCACATGTATCAGACAACCACAAACGGTCAGACAACCACAAAATAAGATGGCACAATAGAACTTGATCATCCAACAGACTTGAACAGTCCTTTTAATGATAACAACTAAGTAAAAAAGATATACTGCTCAGACACATTATACAGAACATACAATATTGAGAGTGAAAAACACTGTCACTAAAATGTATTTGATGTACATGAGGAAAATATTTCTCAAATAAGTCAGACAATTCAGCTTATCTATTAACATTATTACATCATTTGAGAAATCAATAACATGAAGTACTACACACCATTTATTAAATTATTTATTGTTTACCATTCATGCAGTCGAACCTCCCTAACTACATCCTCAAAATGCAAAACATCAGTTCTTTAATGCAAAGCTTTCAAAAATGTGTCATTGATAATGTAAGGAACTTTTTCAAAGAATAAAGCTAAGGAAAAGTGAGCATAAATTACCAGCAAGGAACAACAGACATTATCATAGAAGACAAATGTATGTATATAATTTCTTCTCAAAAACAATTGGCACAGTCAAATATATATCAAATGTTTTTGTACATTCATGAAGAGCATATTGGATTTAAAAAGAAAGGTGCCAGTAAATCATCTAGCTTGAAATTACTTGGATATATGAAAAGTATTTACATCAGTTTTACTGATAAGAAACAATTTTATTTATTTTCTATAGAAAAAAATAATTTGCTTTCTGGTCTAACAAATAAAAATGCAAAGCCAAGTGCAGTATTACCTTAGAGGTTCGACTGAAGAGCATTTTGTGCATGTTGAGGAACAAACTAGGAACAGCTTTTTGTGACATGAGTGACATGTAACCCTGTAGCCCTTTTAAAGTATGCTTAAGAAGAACTTAGGTGAAAAGGCCTTGCTTTCCATCATATATAGCTGCTACCATCATAATTTATAAAGAAAGAAAAGTGAAAGTAAACAATCTACCAGATCTGTAACCTCACAAATATTTTGACAGCTAAAATCCAATAAATTGGTTTTGAGAAAATATATATTTTTTCCAGATCAAATTGCAATGCACAGAAAATATATCTTTCAATACAATGACAAAATATCTTGATGGATATTTCCAACTGAAAATTACAACTCTAAATGTATTTTATCTCAATACAGATCATGCAGCATCAACTGCACAATAACTTTGAAGTTGTCATTACTAAATATTATTCTTTACTTATATACTATGATCGTTTACATGAGTCATGTAACATTAAAGTAGAAAATTATACTTGCCTAACATACAAGTACTTACAGATGTAGTTTAGTATACATACGTTTGAGATCAAGTTCTGTGTCACTTTATATTATGTGGTAAACCAGGGAAGCCTCATTGGAGACTCAAATTGAGAATATCTCTTCACGGAGTTATTACCAACTTAAAATTTTAAAAGTAATAATAAAATGGTGAAAAACTGTTTCTTTTCACATTTTGAACAAATAGGTGATTGGTTTAAATTCCAAAGAATAGTTTATATTTACAGTTTCAGTTAACATCATGTACTATATACATCTGCAAAACACCTCTTTTTCACATACCAAAGTTCAAGATATCTGGACCTCACTACCACGCCAATCTAGAGACTGGTGTAATTTTCACTCCACTTTCACCTTGGAAAGCCTCCTTTAACATCCTCCATTTGTAATTGGGTCTCTTGCTGAAAGTGATATAATTCACCCCCATTAAATGCATTAAATGAAGGTCACATAAACCTTGGCCTGAAGTGATGCATGGGACTTCTCATCATAGCAGCAGCTGCGGCTCCAGGTGGCATCCCTCGCCCCATCATCATCATCATGCGTGGATCTACTCCACCATACATCTGCTGTAAAGAAATATTTGATCAGCGATGTTAGTATTAACAATTTCCACATTAAGCAGACAAAATATTGTACTGAAATCATTACTTTCTTGACATCAGAATCATCAATAATTTATTGTTTCCTTGATACTGACAGATGGTACAAATACCTAAAAGCATGTATCACATGATCATACAGTAGGTAACCATTGTCAGTACCATTTAAACCATTGTTGCCAGAAGCATGTAAACTCACTGCAGTTTTATTTTGGGAAAATGTGTTTACACATAGATGGCTCCACAAGTGCCCCGGATTTTTGAATTCCTTGAATTTTCAGATATATATATATTTTTCAATGCTATCAATATTGATGTTATTAATATTAACATTTACATTATAATCATCACAACATTATCAACAATACTAATAACAATACAGAATAAAACAAAATCTATAGTTGAATGAAAAAGATAAATAGGTGAGAGAGATAGTACTAAGCACTTGTGTAGCCATCAATGTGGAAAGACATTCAATAAACTAAACTCAGAGTAGACATGGCATGTACAAGTAATATGCCATCCTTGGTAAACATGGTTTAAAATTCTGAAATAAGCATAAAATGCATTGATCACAAATGTAATCATTATCTGATAAATTCACATATCAATTTTCAACTTATTACAAATAGAAAGTATCAGTAAAAATATTTTATACACTGAAAGATGTAAAATAATCCTATCTACAATCTCTTTTATTACCTTATAACTGTCACTTTCACATATAAAAAGAAAAAAATATCCATCTAATTTACAACAAAAAATTGAAATTTTACAAATCAATACAAGTATGTACAACTTAAATAATATACAGACTGACAAAATGACCTAAAAGCTACCTGTTGCTGCAAAATGTTTGGAGGCATATATCTTGGCATCTTCATCCCAGCATGAACTCCACTATGACCACTCTGTGCTCCAGCACTCCCAGCAGCCATGGCAGCCATAGCAGCCATAGCTGGGCCCCCAAGATTGGCCATTCCTGCTCGACTGCCAGGACTTAGAGCAGCCATATTTGGACTACCTGTTGGAACTCCTGCATTGGCATTCATTGCACCTGGAACACCACCAGCTGGTGATCCACGGTTCATCAGAGCCATATCACCATATAAAGGTGATGGATTCTGAAAAAGAAAGATATCAGGTTAACTCACACATACACACAAAAAAAAAATAACTTTAATAAAATCTACATCAGGAACCTGAAATCAATAACAAACTTCATCTGAAAAATCAATCTTTATAGGTAATACCAAAATGGAATCAAAGTGGAATATTAATTTTTTTAATGCATATTTTGAAACAAGAGCACCTGACAAACAAATTATACATTTTTGTCAGCTCACTTTTATAAGGTCTTCAAGAAGTTTGGTGATAAATAGTTGTTTCTTTGGAACAAATAATATCAATAAAATTTATCCAGTTACTGGAAAAGACCTGTCCACAGAGGCGGGAATATGGGTGGACACAAATAGAGATGACGTCGCGGGTGGACATACTACTCCGTAAACAAGTAGTTTGCTCATTGTTTTCTCACCTGTGACATCACCTTTACAGTTCCTTGATGTGCCCATCGATCATGCCCGCCTGTATGGACAGGCCTTAAGATGAAACTGGCCAACTATCTTTGACATAGTAGCTCTGCAAAAGTGGGCAATGCTACTTTCATATTTACATTTTGAGAAAAACTATAAAATGACTAGTTAACGAAAATGTTTTTAATATTTTGCATTCAATCCAAGAATGAAGAAGGAAAGAAGAAATACATCACTAGTCAGTATTTCAAAGGGAAGCTAATGAGGATTTGTATACTAGTACCATCGTAAGAGCCATTCCCCAAACACCCCCTTCCACCACAGACATGTGCACATCACAAGATTTTAAACTTTCCCAGTGTGGCACATTGGGTTGCAGCGAGGCTTCATGCTATCTCCAATACATTTACACTTATTAGCCATCAGCTGGGTAACTGCACTACACAACTGCAACTCCTTATTACTGTAACTTTAAAATGTTATGCAAAGGCTTTAAACTTTGTAGAAATATGCATATTAGTCATCATAGTTTTTTTTCACACCAATACTCTTTTTTCAAATCTTGTGCATTTTTTTGTTTTCAATATCTGCAACTAATAATTCAATAATCATTCAACTATCAAAAGAGTAACTGATAACAGGAATATCATGCAAAAAAACAGTAATAAATAAATAAATAGATAAAAAAAACAAAACAATAATGGTAACTGGTTGTATGAAAAAGCTAAGACTATGACTTACCCGCTAAAAATCCTAACGAGTCTTCAAAATTATCATCTTTTAATGCCATTAACAAAACTGAATTGACTTAAATCTGAAATATCTGTAAATGTTATGTGTGACTTTTAGCTTCCTATCACACAGGATGAAGAAAGTAAAAGCAGTGAAATTGTCTAAAACTTCATTTGACATTCATGGAAAAAATATAAATTTTGGGCACCAAACAGTTTGTAAAACTAATCCTAAACCTGATAAAATAACCAATTAAGTACCTTTTATATCTCAATTTCCAAGGTATACAAACATTCTGTAAAATCTAGCTGCTTTATTGAATAACCAGTCATTTTGAAGATATGACACTTCTGTCCTAAGGAGCATTTTGACTTGCTACAGAAGTGCCCTGAATATGCATATGTATAAAATTTTTAGATATGGGTATAATAACACCGAAAAAGAAAGCCATACATTTACTATCAAATATTGCCTTCTTGTAAAACAACTTAAATTGACCATGTCTACTATATAATCTACATTGGTAAATGTTTACAAATATACAAAATTTTATGCAGCAACTTCTCCATCTGTACATTTTTGCATAACGTATTTCTTTACAGAAGTAACAGGAGATAAAATCCTTAAGAATATGAATTTTTAAAATTCAGTTAGCTGCAGTTTACACAGTGCTGTTATTAAGTAAAGACTTCTGCAAAAGCATCTGCTGTCTGTAAAACCACTTCTTCTGACATCCATTATTCCACACAATTTTAAAAGCTGCAAAGTACAATAAGTATCAACTACGTTCTTATGATAAACTCTTTTAAGTACAAGTTACGTTAACTTTTGCCAGTATTGTTACCACGTCAGAGAATGCAAATATATATAATTTCAAAACACAATACACATCAAATTAATAATTTGCAATATTCATCCTTCTTTTATAGGGCTAAGACATTGGTGTACCTTAGTATCAGGTGATTCATACTAAATGGACAATTAAAAAAGAATTCTGGAGAAAAAAAATATATGAAAATAACAACACTACAACTTCATATAGGGTATGGCAATTACATATGTACATTTGTCACTAGTACTGGATATATACATGGGAGTCATTATTTCACTTCTAAAAAAAAAGTTGCATAAAGAGGTTTTACATGCAAGAAAATATATTCCAACAGAATTCTTTTAAACGCTGTGTAATACTATAATCGTAATCTCACTTTGGCTGATGGATACCTCATATCAATTCAAATATTTCTCCATTTCTTCACCTGCCAAGAATATCCTTCTTATTAAAAAACTGATGACTATCATCCCTCATGGAACAAGTTCAATGCAAAAAAGTCTTGATAGGTATAGATGCATAACTTTGATATATAAAAAGGAATGTATTTTGGACTACTACATTGTATATTTCTAATGAAACATTAATTGCATAGCAAAATATGCAGGGGATAAAAATAAGGTTGTTTCAGATTTAAAAAAAAAACATATATAATAATAATATACATTTTTAACTTTAAAAGGATAAATATGTTAAACATTTCACATACATAAAAAAAGATCAATACATTTATTGGGTTATTCTTCAACCAAAAAAATATTCCTTCAACATATCAACAAATTCAACAAGCTCGGGTATGTGGTATGTGAATGCCTTTAGTAAATCCCATATGCCTTGTCCTACAGGAAAATCATTCTTTGTGCCATGACATAATTTGAACTAGGGGAGTATTAACTGGCCATCACCCTCTATCTCCTTTTAGTATCAGCATAATATCTTGAAAACTCAATGTTCAGCCAACAAACACAGCAGATAGCTTGCCCCGTCTCTATCAATAGTTTGCAATCCCTTTGGGTGAGGACTTCTAAAGATAATGTCACCAAAGCTGTCTTTTTTTCTCAATTTTTTCAGAGGGCATAACTAATATTTCTTTCATTTGTTCCATAATAAAAGTAAAGATCTATTATCAATTCACATTCAATTACCCATTAAATATCAGTTATCAGCTTCCAGGATTATTATATTACTAATAAGCCCTACAAAAAAGCAGTAAATAACTACTTTAATATGCCACAAAATATCACATGCATAGGCATAAAAATGTGAAATTAAAACAAATACTTTAAAGGGATATTTGCTTTGCTCACTGAACAAGTAATGTCTTCCAATATACCTTTGCATATCTAGCTCTACTTTCCACTTTCATACCTCAAAGTTGCTCCTAATTTGGTATTTCTAAATCCCACAGCTTTCTGACTTAGGGTGTGTGTCATACTATGGCAAATATGGCAATGTTTCTAAGACTTATAAAAAAGACTAATGCTACATATAGAATATCACAATAACACTACCATCATTAACAAGATAGCCCATATTCAAGAACAACCTATAAAAAAATCTTATTCATGCTTGTAAAAAATAACAATTAAATAAAAAAAACTATATTTTCTTATATTTTGTATACTTTACACCACTTGAAATCTGCTGCTGCAGATCATGCAATAGCTTAAAAGATGAATTTAAATTTTTTTTTTCCTCTCTTGACTTTCCTTCCCTTTTACCCTTTGAGAGTGACAGAAAAATATGTGTGTATATGTGTGTATATGTGTGTGTGTGTGTGTGTGTTTGCAAGGTTGTGTGTGAGTATGTGTGCGGTTGTGTGTGGGAATGTGTGCGGTTGTGTGTGGGAATGTGTGTGGTTGTGTGTGGGAATGTGTGCGGTTGTGTGTGGGAATGTGTGCGGTTGTGTGTGGGAATGTGTGCGGTTGTGTGTGGGAATGTGTGCGGTTGTGTGTGGGAATGTGTGCGGTTGTGTGTGGGAATGTGTGCGGTTGTGTGTGGGAATGTCTGCAGTTGTGTGTGGGAATGTGTGCGGTTGTGTGTGGGAATGTGTGTGTGTGTGTGTGTGTGTGTGTGTGTGTGTGTGTGTGTGTGTGTGTGTGTGTGTGTGTGTGTGTGTGTGTGGGTGTGAGTGTGCAAGGTTGTGTGTGAGTATGTGTGCGGTTGTGTGGGAATGTGTGCGGTTGTGTGTGGGAATGTGTGCGGTTGTGTGTGGGAATGTGTGCGGTTGTGTGTGGGAATGTGTGCGGTTGTGTGTGGGAATGTGTGCGGTTGTGTGTGGGAATGTGTGCGGTTGTGTGTGGGAATGTCTGCAGTTGTGTGTGGGAATGTGTGTGTGTGTGTGTGTGTGTGTGTGTGTGTGTGTGTGTGTGTGTGTGTGTGTGTGTGTGTGTGTGTGTGTGTGTGTGTGTGTGTGTGTGTGTGTGTGTGTGTATGTGTGTATGTGTGTATGTGTGGGTGTTTGTGTGTGTGTGTGTGTGTGTGTGTGTGTGTGTGTGTGTGAGTGTGTGTGTGTGTGTGTGTGTGTGTGTGTGTGTGTGTGAGTTTGCAAGGTTGTGTGTGAGTATGTGTGCGGTTGTGTGGGAATGTGTGCGGTTGTGTGTGGGAATGTGTGCGGTTGTGTGTGGGAATGTGTGGGAGTGTGTGCAGTTGTGTGTGGGAGTTTGTGCAGTTGTGTGTGGGAGTGTGTGCAGTTGTGTGTGGGAGAGTGTGCAGTTGTGTGTGGGAGAGTGTGCAGTTGTATGTGGGAGTGTGTGCAGTTGTGTGTGGGAGTGTGTGCAGTTGTGTGTGGGAGTGTGTGCAGTTGTGTGTGGGAGTGTATGTGGTTGTGTTTGGGAATGTGTGTGTGGTTGTGTTTGGGAATGTGTGTGTGCATGTGTGTGCATGTATAAGTGTGCGTGTGTGGGTGTGTGCGTGTGTGCGCATGTGTGTGTATGCTTGCTTGAAATTTGAAGGCTATTAACTAATGTTTTTATATAAGACCTGGGGCTCTGGGGGGTTACAAAAGTGAATGTTCATTGGTCCACAACAATTATCACCATTTTTCTACAGCCTTGAAATAGGAACTAACTTGATTTCCCCCTTTCCAGTGAAGCTTAGAAACAAAGGACTGACTCACAAGACAATATCTAACTATTGTGATGTGTCCCCAGTTGATATACAATGAATACAAACACAATTGTGTGTGTGTGTGTGTGTGTGTGTGTGTGTGTGTGTGTGTGTGTGTGTGTGTGTGTGTGTGTGTGTGTGTGTGTGTGTGTGTGTGTGTGTGTGCGTGCGTGCGTGCGTGCGTGGGCGTGCGTGCGGTGCGTGGGCGTGGTGGT
>NC_091555.1:31106193-31113693 GCF_042767895.1 Penaeus vannamei
TGAGATGTCCATATAAGAAACTTTTGACAGATCCAACTTATATGATCTTACTATAGTCAACTACTGCACTCCTGTCTGCATTGTATGTAAGAAATAATGGTACATAATATAAATACTATAGTCACGAGTTCAAACATGTTATACATTTTTTCATTGCTATTAACCCACTAATGCTGGTATATTTTGAAGCCAAAAATAATAGTTTCCAGGCAGCTACAAAATCAGCATGCAGGGCCAGCCTGGAATCTGCCCACGCGCCAGCCGCAGCCCACGGTGTATTTGGAGTGCGAGATCTGATCCAATGTCATACTGGCAGGATGCCCTGCAATGTTTATTTTTCCAAGTGTTTCATATATGGGACACCCGGCATAAATGGGTTAACCCAAACTTAACCCCTTCAATTTGAATAAAGTTTCCATCACATCACTAAAAATTTGACTTGAGGGGCAGGTGATATGAACATGGTGTCAGGGGAAAATCTGGCTGCAGGCCAGGGTGTTTCGAATTTAGTGTTATGAGCATTTCAACTGAAGTCCAAGGTGACGGAAAACCTAGCCACAAATGCAGAACCCTCTTGGAGGGTGACTGCTGTTTGGGTACTTAGAGAGCTATTAAATTAATCCCATCAATAAACGAGAGTGGAAAGCAATATCCATAAATCATTGCACATTATTTTCATTTTTCTTACAATGAGCTATGGACTATCTAAAGGGATGATATGAAGTATATGCAAGGAAAAGTCTATTGCCATCTGAATAAAGCAGATCAAATGATAAAATTGCACATTAGAAAATGTCAAAAAAACCTGAAAAGACATTCATAAAAAGAGAAAATAATAATCTATTAGGGAGCCTTGTCACTGCACACAAGTGTTCACGTGTGTCCAGTCAACAAGTTGCACACCCATCGGAGAGTCGCTCCCGTAAGTCTAATGCCTGTTTTTTTTTTCCCATGCGATTGCCATAAAGCAACAGGATCCAATGGGTTAAGGTGAACATCCTAGACGAAGCCTAGCTTCAGTCATTTGATCAGGCGAAGATAACAGTTTTAGATGACTTATTTATTTTTCTTATATTTTGCATGTTATAGAGTATATAATTATGCTTCATCTCATATATCATTTTAATCTCTCCTCCCTATCGGTGGGGGGGGGGGGATTACAAAGTTATCATAATCATACAATCCTAGCATGAATACAACATATCAGTTTAATTTTGGGAATTACAGAAGCAAATGCATAAAATAAATGGTGTGTAAGAGTTAAGGAACCCTCTGAATCATTCCCATGCTCCAAATATGGGGGAGGGGGGAGCTTGTCACAGAGTGATTATATTTTTTGAGGAGGTTTAAATGTAAATAAACATGCACATAAGGTTGAATGTTTGAATCATCCTGATCTTTAATAAGACTATATCAATTTTTATGTAAAAGAAAAGTGATTAGTGATTAGTCATTTGTGCAATTCATCTTTGCAAATAACTGGATAAAAATCACAGAACACTTGGGTGGGGTTGGTTACCTATGTATCTATGGTACCTATGGATTACAGTAGCATTCTCTCTTTACAAAGGAAACAACCAATTTCAAATCAAAATAAATTTGACATTGGTGGATGGCACCAATCAACATAAATCATTGTGATATCATTTTCTTCTAATATTGGTATAAAAGTATTCTTTGGACATTCACAAACTCATATCTATGGACAACGTCATTACCAAATGCCATATGCAAGTTTGCTGCAGGCAAACCTTTACATACATGTACCAGGCGCTAATTATCTGCATAGGCCTATACAATTTATCTGTTAGCACTAATGTCCTTGCTCCTCCCACGAAATAATTCAAGATAGGCTTAAGTCATTTGTGTAACTCCAAATGACCCTCTATCCCCTTACCAGGGATGTTCCCTTTAAACAGGTTTTATTTTCTATTTACTAATAAATCACTGTGTAGTTAAATCACCTACAAAATAAACCGACAGCCACAAGAGAGCTAGGAAAAAATAAGAACTTACCTGTGTTACTACCAAGTTCTGAGGAGTTGAGACCCTGGAAGAATGGCCACTTGCTTCACCATTAACTGAATCTGGGCCACCTTCACCACCTCCACTGTCACTATTCTGACCACAAACTGCCATATGTTGTGGCCAGTGTGATTGCTGCAAAGACAATGACATTGAAATAAAAATATGTTTAACTTGCTATAGCTTGCATCATTGTAATACAATTGCATAGAAGTAAAACACTATTATATGGATTCCCATATAATAAAATCATGAGATATTTTGGTAGAAAAAATCAATTAAACAGTGTATCCTCCCTCACTCCTGCATCCCCAGTGAGGTAATCATCAGTAAGCAGCCCCATGGTAGGTTACTACTTTCATGCTCACTCTAGGCAATAATGACGACTTTGCTGAGGACCGCGATTACGAAAATAAGCCATAATATGAAAATAACATATTCTACTCTGCTCTTATAAACAAGAACAGAAAATGACCCACTCTGGCTAACAGTTCTCAAATATTTGCCTATAACAAGGAATGTGATATGATACTATTCATTCAGCTTAATGCTTACTACCACCCAGATTAGGTCAATTTAATCATCTTTTGCATAATTTCAATGTTCCTAAATTATTTTCAAAATATACGACTGCAAAATCAGATAACAGCCTTTCTTCTCGGGGTTCTACACACAAAAATCCTAACAGAGGTAATCAGATAAAATTCAAATTATTGGTTACTGTCACTATTTCTTAAAAAGCTATATAGAATAACTGCTGAACAACTACTGGATGACTGTTTTTTCTCCAAGTAGTTGAAGGGTAAAATTCTGTATATGCCAAGTAAAAAACAGTAAATGAAGATGGTTATTCAAAGGAGTCAATAGGGTAAGAGAGAAAATATTGAAGTAAAACAATATACACTAGCACAAAAATCCATAAAGTACCAAACCCTCTACATGCATATATGATAATGTATACTGTAGCAATATTCAATTTCTCTGTTTTTAAATACTTTTTTGTATATTTTCCATATTTAAGTAAAAAAGAAATTTGTGTCATAATCTAATAAATTTTGTTGATTTAATTTCTTCAACAGGGTCATTACATAAGTTCAATAAGATCTATGCCAATTGGTAAATACAATTTACATAATAGGAAAAGAGAAGACATAATCTTTAAATGCACGAATATGAAATTAATTCACTAGTATAAAGTTTGTAATGGTAAGCAAAAGAACAGGTTAAAAAAAGTGTTATAGCTCATTCATTGTGGCATAATCATGTTCTGACCATTATTTACCTAAACCTGGAGGTTAAATATCTGATGAATCCTTTTTGAATAGCTAATATTGTCACAGGAGTTAGCTGAAACTATGTTTGTGAATGCCTTAACTCATGTAATAATATTAATGATAATGACAATATCAATAACTGCTGCTGCTAATGATGCTAATTATTGATTATAATAATGATGATAATAATAGTAACAATAGAAAGCTACTAAATATACTAAAACATATCTTGTTCTTTACAGATACACAACTGTTGGTCATTACCCCTCACTCCATAAATCATATACAAGCCAATAAACAGATAGAATTCCCCCCGCCCCCTTGCTGGTAACCACAAAACTGTTTGTAATATATCTTTCATCTTTGTTGCCAGAATTGTATTCTTAACAGGAGAATATCCATCAAAAAACTCTCTCAAAGGTTAACATTTTCTAAATATTGCTAAATCTAATGGTTTATAAACTTTCTCCCTTTAACCTATTAATGTTAGGTGTCCTATACCACCATAGTGAAAAACTTCCTGATGCCAGGTGATATCTAGTCACTTTATGAGATAAGATCCCAGTGGCTGAGAGGGCAGCTTGTGACCCTAGTTGCGTGTCTAGCTTGAGCTACACATGGGCTAAGGCATAAAGTGGCAGGTGCAAACATACTTTAGCTGTACCAAAGTTCATGAAATGGTTAACATGGAAACTAAAAATCCTATGAAAATAAGAAAAGGCTCCACTGACTATAAGAGAGATTTCCACACTTCAGACACATCTAGATATCCTCTTGCGACTAATCACTTATTAGTAGATCAACAACAAAACTCAAGAAATTTCATGATTCTATTTTAAACTTTGAATCCTACACACCTAATTTCAAATGTTATTGAAACTGACATGCTATGAGTTTCCTTCAATCAAACTTTCTTGTATTTCTGCTTAGGACACTCATCCAAAAAGCATTATATTCTTCCAGAAAAAAGGTTACAAGTAATGTATTATGCTAAGTTTCCGAAAAATTGCCTTACAAAAGCACATGGGAAGTGTTCATATGATGTGTTACAGACATCAGTAATAAGCTCACATTATGTGAAAATGAGGAAACAAACAATTAGCCCCCCTGGATCCTGTTGCAATGGTTATGTAAGCGGCCAGCATCCCGGGTGTGCAGCGCCTAGGCCGGGTGCGTGCAAACACCCTTGTGCGGTGAAAAGACTCTGTGCCTCCCCTTTGCGAAGTTATTTTGTGAAAACTTTTTTAGCTTTATCGCCATTTTCCAATGTCCATATTTGTCTTTTGATTTGCTTTATCCAATGGTAATTACTTATTCTCCTTGCCCAGACTCCATATCATCTACCTCAGTGCAAGAAAAAAAATATATGGAACATTTGGTCATTTGTGTCATATGTCTTTTTTTTTTTTACACAAGAAAACCTGCGCCGTCGGTCACAGTGGCCAGGAATACGGTGCACAGCACGGAAATGGTGTCCTCCCTGGAGCAGGCGCACTTCCAGTCACTGCTTATGCATATTACATTCCACATTCGTTTATCGATGGGAATAATGCGAAATCCCCCTTCTAAGCACCAAATAAGTCAAATCACACTTCAAGAGGTTTGTGCACTCATGGCGAGTCTTTTTAGTCGCACTGGACTTCGCTCCTGACACTTTGTTCACGTCATCTGTATAGCTGTACAACTTTTCCCTTGACGTGATCGCAACGTCACCCGGATCCAGGCGGTTAAGGTACAGGGATACAAGGCAGGTGTCTGTACCTCATGACAAACAAAGATGGAAAGGATATTACTGGAAATGAAAGATATACTGATATGAATGAAATCCATATGATACTGGGACAGGCAGTGCAGCACTGATGTCCATAGCACCTATCATGCTATCAAGCATGAAAGAAAGAGCATCAGTCATATGATTATTGGCTATACATTTTTGAATTTTCACCACTATATATCTACATGGCATTACTGATTATCAACTCATGAACAACTTCTAACAATAAATAAATAAATAAATAAACAAATAAATATATATACATACATAATATATATATATATATATATATATATATATATATATATATATATATATATATATATATATATATGTATATATGTGTGTGTATATACATATATATATATATATATATATACATATATATATACATATATACACATATATATATATATATATATATATATATATATATATATATATATATATATATGTGTGTATATACATATATATATATATATATATATATATATATATATATATATATATATATATATATATATAAATGAGAAAAAGAAACATTTCATGTGGTATCTATTCTTTTCAATATTCTATTAAAATTATGCTGTTTCCATGTATAGTATGTAAACCTCATTCTAACTACATAAAATCAGTGTTCACTGATTTATATAGTTAACAATAAAAAATCTTTTCTCGCTACTCTGTGGTTATGAGGCAAATAATTTTTTTTGTTATGTAAAATCAAAACACATAGCTAGGTAATATATTACTGACATTAGACTATATATAAAGCAAATACCAAAAAAAAAATGTAACCTTACCTGACAAGGATAGTCACAGTATGAGGTATTCCAACAGCAGAAGAAAAGAGCTTCCTTGCCACAATTAGCACACCACTGTTTCTTTTTAGTTTCTTCCACAGCTCTTTGTTTTTCTGCTTCCATCTGTCTTCTTACTTCAGCCAAGCGTTCAACCATTTGTCTTTCCATTTGTCTTCTTGCTTCCACCATCTGTTGCTCCATCTGTCTTCTCACTTCTTCTACAGCTCTTTGTTTCTCAGCTTCTAGGTTTGCTCTCATCTCCACAAGCATGACATCTGCATTATGCCGAACTTCTGCCAGTTCCTGCTGGTGTCGCCAACTTGTTCGCTCAAGTTCTAACTGTAGGGCTGCCAGACGTGCTTCTGGTGTTCCAGTTCCAACAAGACCTGCCAGGACATCTTCAAGAGTGGCCCTCATCACTTCTGCCAACTTTTGTGAGTGTTTGTGCAACTGTGAAGAGAGTGGACCTGCTTCTGGTGGTAGGTGTCTAGTGGGTGTCATGCCAGGTCCCCCAGGCATGCGTGATGGGATCAACACACCTGGTCCAGAGCTGGTCATCATTCTCAGGCCCGGACTTGACATAATGGGCCCTCGAGCACCTGGCATTCCTAAAACCTGGCTTCCTGGGGGTGGAGGACCAAACACTCCTCTTGGACCCACGACACTACTCTGTGAAGCCTGAGGGTGAGAAAGAGGTGGAGGGGGAGGAATATTATTTCCACCAGCAGTCTGTGGCGAACTACTGGATGATGCAGAGGATACTCTCTGGGTAGCACTCTGTGTTGCAGTTGATGGCGTCGTTTCAGATATACTTGATGTGCTTGTTGAAGGATTCTGACTTACAGCAGGAGAAGTTCTTGGAGCGCTTTGTGTCGAAACTGTTGGTGAATTTTGACTTTCATTTGGTGAAGCTGATGGAGCAATGGTGGTTTTTGTTCGCTGTCGCTCTGCTGCACTAGCTACAGGAATGATTGAAATAGAAGGACTAAGACGTGTTGTATCCACACCAGATGGCATTTTAACCTTTTCCTTTTCTTTCTCCTTCTCTCTATCCTTATCTACTGCTTTTGTCACACTTACACTACAACCTAAAGAAGATATGTGCTGCTCCATATCTTTTTCTGAAACTCTTGGAGCTGGAGATGGTCTCTGAGAGTTTGGGGTATTTCTGTTTGAATCATCACTGCTACTCTTTCTATCATCATTTCCTTCTGCTCTCTCTTTTTCCCTGGCACTTCCACTACCATGTTCCAAAGTTTTTCCATCCACTCTTGTTATTGCAATTGTTCCCATGTTCTTCATTAGCTGAACAGCATCGAGTAGAGTGCTTTTGCTGCTGACACTACCCTCAACTTCCATTTTCTCATCTTCTGCTTTACTATCTACATCTTGCTTTTTCCCTTCTTTCTTACTCACTGAATATTCATCAATATCCATGGTTTCTACATCACGCACACTTGAAGCATCTTTATGAACTGATTCATATTCGTTTACAGTTGCAGACTTTCCAAATTCCCTAGTCAACTTGTTCTGTATTGATTCAGCCAAATCTCTATTTATACTGACTTTTTCTTCAGTTCTTTCATGGCTACTTTTATCTATATTTACAAGTAACGTAGTGCCC
>NC_091555.1:31129188-31131688 GCF_042767895.1 Penaeus vannamei
ACATCGAGAAATGCGGGCATAAACAGGAAACCCTTTGGATATCTGTCGATGTGCCTAAAACAGACTAGACTTGGCGACCTTGGTTGCACTGCGTCCTCTTACAAGAAAGAAAAGTAACAAATCGTGTTTTGTAGTTATTACAATAATACGTCGGCAAGTCTCTGGCGTAACGATATATGCCATGTTCTGAGTTCGTTTCAGAACAAACGGTTGAATATGCTGAGGTTGTAACTTAACCAAAGCGAGTCTAGAATGCCAATGAACATGACAGACATGAAAGTACGTGCCTTGATGTGCTCGTTACATTTGATTTCGTGTTCATTTGCGCTGAACGGAAATATGCCCCGTAGAACGACACTCGTGACTTCGCTCTTTGTAGAACAGTGATGGTGAAAGTGAAAATAGGATTACATGCATTTTTGATGCAAATTCTTCACGTTTGGAGGATGAGGCAGAGTAAGCGAAGACGGGTTTTCCGTCCTCAACAAGGACACTCGTTCAACGAATCTCTTTATCTTCGCGATGGCAGAGATGTAAATGTGTGCTCAACGATGGGGTCTGCTCCATTGATCACGGGCACAACACTGTAACGGTGACTCGCGTGAGACTTTTGGTGCAGACGTGAGGATCTGTCGTGATTCGTCCACCATTACTTGCATGTGATTCTGCTCACAGCGTGATCTTCTTTCATGCCTAAATCGGCGTCGTAAAACTAGACTTTAGACATGCATGCCCATGCCAATTCTTGTGATTTCCATGGTAGTAATATTTGTTATCATTCCTGCTGTGTAGACGGCTCAAGTTTTTGCAGTGACGGCAAACAACAGGTTTTGCAGATACACTTATACTGGTTCAGTGTTCCTCTAACCTTTCTTACGAGCATATGGAATGATGCAATCAAAGGGGTAAAACCGATATATTCCACAGAAAATTATCCCGAAGATTGTAGTACCTTGGACAGCAGGTTTGCCACTCGAGTCTTCGGGCAAGATAGAGGACTACTAAATTACATGAGATGGAACATGAAAATGTTTAAAATCATGTGTTAACTACTGTTAGATGTGTCTACAGAAGATGAAATGAAAAAGTCTAACCCTAAACCGATGCCCTTCCCAGGCCCACCACACATACAGAAGTTAAATCGAGTGTAATTTCTGTAAATTTGGATGATTGTGATTTGGGCCACTGCAGTCAGGGGCGTAGCTTTTTTAAGGGTAGGGTTTGGGATGGTTCACTCCCAATCCTGAAAAAAACGCCAGTTCGCAGAGCAAATCTGCTAAGAATAATTCTCGAGGGCAAATCATAAAAACTTAGCAGTTAACATATCCAATATAGGGGAAAAAATATTACTCCATTTTAAAATCGGAAAAAAACAAAGAATTTCAATTAAATGAACTTCAGGAGAATGATGAAACTTGATGTTGGCTGTGAAACCAAATTTGATACTGACCAGTATATTGAAGATACTTCATATAAGAGTGATTTTTTTCTTTCCTGCTTAAAAATGGCAGGACAAAATTCCTTAATCCCCAAATGATTTTATGAAGCAACGTCCTTAATCACGGTGTTGTTGGAAGTTATGTGTGCATACAGCATTGCAACAATGGAGTCACCTTAGGTTAAACTAAATTTTCAGGCCGAAAAGCAACATAAGAGAGAGTTCGAACGGAATTTGTTTCTCATGAACTCACACTATCACTTTAAAGAACCATGCAGTCAAAGGTACAATAGTCGTTGAAGACAACACACACGTATAATGTGTTGTATATGTATATTATATATATATATATATATATATATATATATATATATATATATATATATATATATACATACACAAACACAGTATATATGCACAAATCTCTCTCTCTCATATATATATATATATATACATACATATATATATATATATATATATATATATATATATATATATTGTGTGTGCGTGTCTTTATATATATATATATATATATATATATACATATATATATGTGTGTGTGTGTTTATGTATGTATGTATGTAAAGATACACATGCAGAAAGGTGGTTGGGTAGATATGTTAAGAAAGAAAGAAATATGTGTTATAATCACCACATTCCTTATTCGTATTGTTACTATCTTTATTATTTTGCAATCAGTTTCATCTAGTTTATTCTCTTTATCGTTGTCACAATTCTTAGTACTTGAATTATGAGCATTGTCTCAGATTTTTACCAATAGTTTCATTATTTTAGTTATTAGAGCCACTGCCATATTATAATCTTTATCACTCCGGCCACTGCTGCTACTACTGCTAGTAATAATGATTATAACAATATTACTACGACTGCTGTCATTACCACCAACCACTGTAAACTGGTCCTGTAAGCGGTAGTGTGCAGGCAAGGTAGAGTCTGGCAGGATGCAGTAATCTTCGGTAGGAGGGAAGGAGTTGCAGACGCCATGGTAACTTAGTAGTTTATTGATGAGAGATACATCTGATGGGCAGAGATTCAGCCTGG
>NC_091555.1:31144188-31149188 GCF_042767895.1 Penaeus vannamei
CTTGGCTTAGTCCCCTTCGGCTGGGTTTAACGATCATGGAGGATGGGGGCATACCCCTGCCCTTTTCGGCTAGTTTATCAGCAAGTTCGTTCCCTTGTATGCCTATGTGGCTTGGGACCCAGTTTATGATGATTCTTCTACCTTGACTAAGGATTCTTTGGGCTTGGTTTAGCACTGTTGTCAAGAGGTAGATGTTATCTGGGGGCATGCTATGCTGTAAGCTGTCAATAGTTGCTCTTGAATCTATATGAATGACAACGTGTCCTCCCCTCAGGGATGCGTGTGTCAATGCTTCCATGATCGCAACCGTTTCAGCCTGAAGCATTGAGGCATTGCCAGTGACCCTAATGGATGTTGTGGTATCCTTTGTTGCAAAGCCGGCGCCTACAGTATGGTTTATTGGATCCACGGATCCGTCCGTGTAGTATGTTATACTACCCGGCGGAATTATTTGATCAATGACCCTTTGCGCTTGTGCCTTTAGGCTAGGCATGGAATATTGATCTTTTCTCATTGTGAGATTTAGAATTGAGAATTCGATCATTTCGTTTGCCCACAGCGGGGGTTCTTTGTAATCAGGGTGAGGGGAGTCCATACCCTTGGCATCTTTTAGCTGAAAGCGTATCAAAACTCTGGCTGTATGTGTGAGCCAGGAATTGTCCGCAAACATCTGGTAATCTTGTAGGCGTCTGAGAACTCTTTGTCTTAGATAGGAGTTTCTGGGTGCCCGCAAGACCTTGGAAAGGAATTGTGCTGCCATTAGATCAATCCTGGTGTCCATGGATGGTAAATCAGCTTCCATGAGGAGGTTGATGACCTTTGTCCACTTAGGTGCACCTAGAATTACCCTGGCTGCTTCGTTTTGTATTGTTTCCAGTTTTTCTTTTAATGTTGCACTGGAAGCAATGAGGGCGACAGATGCATAGTCAATAATAGGACGGACAGCATGTACATAGAATGATCTTAGTACTTTGTGTCCTGTTCCTATGTGTCTCCCTGTCATGACTTTCATGACTAACAGTCTTTCCTTGGTTCTGTCAAGCAGGTATTGGATCTCCTTTTTGAAAGTGAGTGTGTGTCCTATCCATACACCAAGGTATAGATAGTCCTTCATCCATTCCAGATCCATACCCTGTATAGTGAGTTTTTTGTTTCTGACATTGGTTCTCAGAGCCATTGCTTTGGATTTTGCTGCTGATATTTTTAGACCCGTCCTACAACACTCTTCAGACACCAGGTTCAGACAACGCTGAGCTCTAGTTAGGCAGTGATTGCCAGAGGCTATGATTGCCAAGTCATCTGCATAAGAGATGATCTTGCATCCCTCTGGCAGGTGAATGTCGAGTATGTTGGACATGAGGGTATTAAACAGGGCTGGATAGGAGTTCCATTTTCAAGTGACATGTGCTGTGAGAGGCGGCCTGACTGACATTTGCTGACCTATTTTTTAAATAGTCAGCTATCCAGGCCAAGAGTCTGCCTTTGACTCCTTTGTGGATTAGGGTCTCTTGAATGGCAAGCGGACTTGCCAGTTCAAAAGCCTTCTCCAGGTCAAGGAAGACAACCACGGCGCGAGAGGTGCAAATTGTGCTTAAGAGTGTGGAAATGCTATGAGCAGTGCTCTTACCCCTTGTGAACCCGTGCAGGTGTTCATGAGGGGGACCCGTTTTCCATCGGAGACTGTTGAGTACCATCTCAGCTGTTTTACCCAGGCAGCTGAGAAGAGAGATGGACGGTACTTGCCAGGCTCCTTTGGTTTTGGGATGGGAACTATTGTTGCTTGTTTCCAGCTCTGGGGCACCGTGGCTGTTTGCCAGGATTGTTGATAACCTGCAAGAATGCATGTTCTGCAAGGCCTAGATGCAAAATGATGGGGTGAGAGATCCCATCAGATCCCGGTGCTGACCCAGAACTGGATTTGTATGATTTTCTTAGTTCCCTAAGAGAGAACAAGGCATCCGTTTCATCAGCTTCGAGTGCATTGTCTCTTATGAGAGCAAGTCTTTCTGGATTTAAGTTTTGTTGTTTTTCTCTCATCATTGGAGGCAGATTGTTGGTGCTGGTTCTGGCTGAGAACTCAAGCACCAATCTGTTAGCCTCTGATCATGGGTCATGATGAGTGCTTTTCGGGGCTTGGCGGCTTGTCGCTTGCCTGACCCGTTTCCACAACTCTGCAAGGCTGGTCTGGTGCCCAAAAGTTTGGCACCATTCCAGCCATTTTTCGGGAGATCTTTGCCGTTGGAAGTTTTTTCTGCACATATTAACCCTGTGGTTGACCTCTTTGATCTCGTCATTATAGTACCAGGCGTCTTTGTGAGTTCTGGACCATGGGCGAGTTTTGGGGATGGTTTCTGAGGCTGCCTGGTTTATGGCCTGGATTAGCCTTGCCTCTAGCACATCCACATTTTCATTATTGTTGTTGGTTTCATTGTGTTTCAGACATCGAGCCAAGCCTTCCTGGAAGGCAAACCAGTTGGCCTTGTCTGTTTTCCATTTAGGAATGTGATATGGTCTTTGGGCTGGACCTGCAACCATTAGTGTGATGACTATGCCGTAGTGATCACTAGTAACCGTATCGTCGACACACCACCGAATTCTATCCACCATTGTTGCAGTGGCAAAGGTGAGGTCTAGGACCCCTCCCTTGACATGCGTTGGTTCTTTGGTGTTGAGAAGAGCGATCTCAGGGAACGTCTCAAGTACTTTTGCTATGTGAATGCCTGCCGCGTTCGGCCTTTTGCGGGGATTCAGCATGGCTATGTGTGCATTGAAGTCTCCCCCTATGATCACTCGGTTTTGTGCTGCAGTAGCACAGACCTGGTTCAGATCTAAGCTCTCACACAGTGGTTTGCTGTAAATATTATATATTTTTATAGGGTCCCCAGGTAGCTGAATCTCAACAGCAAGAGATTCAACACCATCTCCACAGTGCGGCGGGTTGGCTATTAAGGAGCACGGGATAGCTTCTTTTACCAGGATCATCAGGCCTCTAGCACCATCCAGGTTTAGAGTGGTGAAGGCATGATATCCTGAGAAGCACACGGATCCCATACTTAGTGTCTCCTGGAGCATGACAACGTCAATGCTCCTTGCTTGCACTATTGACTGGAGAAAGGAGTTCTTGCTTTTATAGCTACAGATATTCCACTGCAGAATGCTTAGATTGTGTGCCATGATGGTTACTCAGAGTCACTTGCTTCAGCTTCAGATGCCCCAGTGCTGGTGGCATCAGATAAATACAGATCCTCGTTGATTGAGGATTGTACAACTTCCTCTATGTCAGACACTCCGGTTAAGGCTCTACCGAGGAGTGTAGAGCTTAGGTTGGAAGTAAGTTTCACGTAATGCTTCTCCCAAAGCTAGCCTGCCATCCAAGGATTTAGGGAGGAGAGTGCTGCTTGTTTTCGGTTTGGAAGCTTCTAGCTTCCTTCCCTTCAGAGCTGCCACAGTTTGGGTCATAGCCGTCATTGCGACCTGCACTGCTTTCTCCGCCTCCTCACTGGTCCTCCCCAAGGCTGTTGCTACTGCAGAAACTACAGCACTCAACAGGAGTCATATCCTTCTCGTCAAAGAAAAGATTATCCTCTACTGGGGGGACCTTTGCTGTGGTCTCTGAACCTTTTTCCCTTTGGTTCTTTTTTGTGGTTTTGCCACTAGCAAGCTTGGGGAATTCCTCTCTGTTAGAGGTATCCAGATTTCGCTGTGGGGGCGACTCCTTCCTCTTAGGAGGTCGGGAGTCTTTTCTCTTTTGTTTTTACCCCAAACGTAGGTGCATGGGGGCGCAGGGACAAAGTCAGGACGCTTTTTAGCTAGTTCCTGCTTTTTAATAACTGCCTGTTTCCTGACAGAGCAAGCTAGGCTCCAGGCATGATGCTTCTTGGCACAGTTTGGACACTTGGCTGTTGTGTCCTTCTGGCCATCTTTATGTGCCTTGATACACACTTCTGTTTCGTGTGCCTCGCTGCATACACCACATTTGGCTTTGACCTTGTAGTTGGCCTGGTGATGCCCAAATTTCTGGCACATGAAGCACCTCAAGGGCTCTGGCACATATGTCCTGAGCTTGTATGAGCCCCAGTTACCCAGATCAAGGGTGGTGATTAGGGCTCCCTTGTGGATAACCAGGACTTGCCTTGTTGGAGACTTCCCTTTGGTCATGCGGGAAGCCTCCACCACTTGTGGGAGAGACGTGATCACCTTCACGTTGAACCCTAATGGGAAACCAAGTAGCACCATCTTGGTCTTTTTCTCTTGGGAGGTCAATGGTGAGATACACACTTTTCTCCTGTCTTTTAGCACCTTGATTTCCTGCAGGAAGTTCAGGGTGGCTTTGTCTTTGGGGGCAATGATCATGCCCTCATCTCTAGAGATTCGGATTGAGAGTCTATTTCTTTCCTTCTCCACTGCCCTAACCAGTTGGTATGCATTGTTGAAGTCTTCAGTTTTTTTTGGTACCTTAAACCGTGTTAGTCGACTTGGGGTGTGCTCTGCCTCTTCTTCAGAGTCAGTTTCCACCCTTCGTCGCTTCACGCCTCCCCTTTGCAGGGGTTTAAGGCCTTTAGAAGTGGAGACAGCTGGTTTGGCTGGTTCAGCTAGAGCCCCTTCTTGACTGAGGGAGTTCTGAGGAGAGTTCAGGTTTCCCTCAGTCTATTGTGCATGGACAGACTTTGTGGTTGGTGTTTCTGCCGGTGTCCGGCGTGTCCGAGCAAGGACTGCTTTTGTTTTTTCTTTCGCCCCCCTGCAACCTTGAAAGGCTCCAGGGTGACTGCCATGGTCTGATTCATTTTGTGGTCATGGAGAGTATAAAACAGATTGGTCCCCTTTCGGGGACTATCCTTATACTTGCTTTCAGGGTGAGGAATGAAGGGCCTCAAAAAAAGCTCTGTTTCCTACACTCGACCCTTCAGCACCACAGGACAGGAGATCCCCCTAGGTGGGCTGAACTCGGAGTTTTGGTGTGGTAAACGCTCTGCACTCCAATCCTGCTACAAGGGGGATGT
>NC_091555.1:31169188-31171688 GCF_042767895.1 Penaeus vannamei
GGAGACCTCTCATGGACGGGTTGCGGGGGGCCTCCTCCAGCAGGTGAAGCAAGCCTTTCCCCTTAGCCGACCGCAGGAGTACGTCCCTCGCCTTCTTCTTAAACCTGGCAGCTTCCATCTTACCCTCGCCTTTCGTCACTTTCCTGTAAACAGAAGCATCGGAAAGTAAATCGTTCATTTTACATATATAGTCAGTCTTATCCATAACAACAATACCCCCACCTTTGTCTGCCTGGGTGATGACGATGGTCTCGTCGTCGCGTAGGCTCTTCAACGCAGTGACGTATCTGCGAGGGATCGCCGGGGAGCGTGACGACGCATCGGCAACACAGCAGGCGGTGATCCCTTGGATGAACCCTTTGTCGACATCACTGTCGGTCCAGCGGTGGTTCGAGACAACGTAGTCGATAAGGTCCTTGTTGTCCAGCCCGGTGCTGAATTTGAGTCCAAGGGAGAGGGCTTCTAGTTCCGTGTGGGTAAGACGTTTGGAGGACATGTTTCTAAGAAGATCACTACGTCCAGCTTTTGACCATCTGCTCTTGCTGCATATGCGGTGTAATTTCTCCTGATGTTTGACTCGTTGAGCATGATCTTCCTGTTGGAGTTGGAGGACCAGCCCATGGGGAAGGTGTTCGCCCTCGAGTTCGTTCCGGAGTTCATAGAGTCGATGTTGAAGGGTCCTAATGGCCTCCACAAGGAAGGCCCGAGCGCTATCAGGGAACGGATGCTCGCCGGATTTAAACTGGCTCGGAGCTGAAGGTGGCAACACTTGCTCAGCCAAGCAGTCCATCAGGAAACAACGTCGATTCTTGACACTCTGGATCTTGCGTCTTGTGAAGAAATCCCGGGGAGGGGCAGACCGCTCGCCACTCATACCGTAAGAAGGATGAACCGTATTCATGTGGACAAATGTGGAAAGGTATGAATGAGAACGAATATCTTCACAATACAAGAGATGTATTTGACCGGTTTCGATTATATCTTCGTCAGAAATACATACATTTTGGAGAATACACAGCATATTTATATTACATCGGAGCTGATGAATCACCTGATGACCGTGACCTCGCGCTCGTTGTGCGTATAATTGCTGCCGCGACCTTGGATAGTTTGAATCTACCCGATGCGGTGTTCATGTTTTTCTCTGTCGCGATGTATGCAGCTTCCATGACCTTCCTTTTGTGTTTGCTTAATCCTTCATGGATTGTTTCAGCTTCTTTCCAGTTCGGTAGATGTCCAGCTTCATCTACATGAACCACCATGGCGTTGGAATTTCTATGGTGACGGACGTCGGCGCGATGTTCGTAGATCCTGGTGTTGAAGCCACGTCCAGCCAACACCAGGATCTACGAACATCGCGCCGACGTCCGTCACCATAGAAATTCCAACGCCATGGTGGTTCATGTAGATGAAGCTGGACATCTACCGAACTGGAAAGAAGCTGAAACAATCCATGAAGGATTAAGCAAACACAAAAGGAAGGTCATGGAAGCTGCATACATCGCGACAGAGAAAAACATGAACACCGCATCGGGTAGATTCAAACTATCCAAGGTCGCGGCAGCAATTATACGCACAACGAGCGCGAGGTCACGGTCATCAGGTGATTCATCAGCTCCGATGTAATATAAATATGCTGTGTATTCTCCAAAATGTATGTATTTCTGACGAAGATATAATCGAAACCGGTCAAATACATCTCTTGTATTGTGAAGATATTCGTTCTCATTCATACCTTTCCACATTTGTCCACATGAATACGGTTCATCCTTCTTACGGTATGAGTGGCGAGCGGTCTGCCCCTCCCCGGGATTTCTTCACAAGACGCAAGATCCAGAGTGTCAAGAATCGACGTTGTTTCCTGATGGACTGCTTGGCTGAGCAAGTGTTGCCACCTTCAGCTCCGAGCCAGTTTAAATCCGGCGAGCATCCGTTCCCTGATAGCGCTCGGGCCTTCCTTGTGGAGGCCATTAGGACCCTTCAACATCGACTCTATGAACTCCGGAACGAACTCGAGGGCGAACACCTTCCCCATGGGCTGGTCCTCCAACTCCAACAGGAAGATCATGCTCAACGAGTCAAACATCAGGAGAAATTACACCGCATATGCAGCAAGAGCAGATGGTCAAAAGCTGGACGTAGTGATCTTCTTAGAAACATGTCCTCCAAACGTCTTACCCACACGGAACTAGAAGCCCTCTCCCTTGGACTCAAATTCAGCACCGGGCTGGACAACAAGGACCTTATCGACTACGTTGTCTCGAACCACCGCTGGACCGACAGTGATGTCGACAAAGGGTTCATCCAAGGGATCACCGCCTGCTGTGTTGCCGATGCGTCGTCACGCTCCCCGGCGATCCCTCGCAGATACGTCACTGCGTTGAAGAGCCTACGCGACGACGAGACCATCGTCATCACCCAGGCAGACAAAGGTGGGGGTATTGTTGTTATGGATAAGACTGACTATATATGTAAAATGAACGATTTACTTTCCGATGCT
>NC_091555.1:31184188-31186688 GCF_042767895.1 Penaeus vannamei
CCTCTTAGCGGAGGGAATACTGATTATAATGATAATAATAAAAGTAAAAATGACAATAGTAATAACAGTTATACTGATACTAATAATAACCATGATAATAATAACAATAACAATAATCATGATAATGATGATAATGAAAATGATATTAGTGAAAAGAATTATAGTAATGAGGATGATGATAATAATGATACAATAAGGATAGTAATGATAATGATAATGATAATAATAATAATAATAATAATAATAATAATAATAATAACAATTGTTATTATTATTATCATTACTACTATTAGGATTACAATGATAATGATAAGAACCACAAAACTAACACCATGATGATGATGAAATTGATGATGATACTGATGCTGATGCTGATGCTGATAATGATGATGATGATGGTGATGATAATAATAATAAAGGCAATGATAATAATAATAATAATAATAATAATAATAATAATAATAATAATAATAATAATAATAATAATAATAATGATAATAATAATAATAATGATAATAATAATAATAATAATAATAATAATAATAATAATAATAATAATAATAATAATAATAATGATAATAATAACAATAATAATAATAATAATAATGATAATAATGATGATGATGATGATGATCATGATGATGGTGATGTCGATGATGATAATAATGATAATGATAATAGTAATAATAATGATAATGATAATAATAATAATGATAATTTTAATACTAATGATATTAATGATAGTAATAATACTGATGTTAATACTAGTACTACTACTAATAATGATAATGATACTACTACTACTGATAATATGGAAAAAACAACAATAATGAAAATAGTAATAATAATTATAACAATAATGATAACTGATTATGATGAAAATAACAAGTGATAATGATAATAACAATAATAACTAATGATAATACTGACAGTGATATGATACCAATGATAATGATAATGATAATTACAATGATAATGGCAATAATGATAATAATGATAACAATTATAAAGATAATGATAGCAATAATAATAACAATAATGATACTACTACTACTATTGCTGATATTAATGATAAGTAATAGTAATAATAATGATAATGATGATAATAGTAACGATAATAATGACAGTAAAAATGACTAAGAATAATAGAATAATAACAACGGTAGTAATGAACAATAATGATGATGATAAGATAATGATAACAAAAATGATAATGATGTTAATGGTAAAAATTATAATTATACAATATTTACAGTTTTGATAATGTTTTGATATAACCAGAAAATATATCAGCTTACACATATTTTTTTCTGAAACAGAATATTAAGAAAATAAACTGTACAAATGGACTTTAAATGGGTTCTTCATACAGGCTTGAATAGTAATGATAAGTGTGTGCTCAAAGAAATGTTTAAAATAACGACAGTCGGCGGCATCGCAACACTGTATATACTATCGAAAGCCTCAACAAGTGGCCGATGCGAGGGACTGGTGTCCTCAGTGGCAGCCTTCTTGCATTACTAATCTGGTGCAAGTGCCAGTGCACAGAGACACGTCGCTTGAGAGCAATCGCAAGGGGTTCATCCGCAGATACAAATACCCAGAAGGGATAGAAGATTTTCACCTCAAAAATACAGTATTTCTATTTCGTTCAGAACTGGAGGCTAATGCTTTTGTTGATGCATGCATATTAAAATTCGCATTTTGTTTTTAGGTGTAGGTTATCTCACCATGTATGCTTAAATCGCGAATGCTTGTTTATGTATGAGCTGAGCCATGCCTTTGTGATATACGTCTCTCACACAAAGTGTTCTGTGTGTATAGGAAATCATTCCAAGTCTGCAAACTCCGACTATGAGCCAGATTGTTGAGCTTGTAACAAAATCATAGGTAAACTTGCATAAACTTGACATATGAAGTTTTCGGAAATCTCATTAAAATAAATGAAAATTTAGTCTGATGTAGAAAATGCTAGTATTACGTGAACACGAAAGAAACTATATACAGAAAAGCACCTTTTGGACATAGATTTTACATACATTCCTCGAGTCGTTGCGTCCGTGATTCTGACTTTGGATCGAAGCACACAAGGTTTGATGTATAATTAATTTGCTCTAAAGTGAAACTACTGTTTGATGTACTGGCAATTAGATGTAACTGATTCACTGACGTCAATAAATATGAAAAATGCACCGTTACCAAGTTTACGAAAGTATAGAGCAACTGCGATGATGATGATGATGATGATGATGATACTTGTTATGAATAATATCATTGTCATAATTATAATGGGAACAAGGCATACATCCACAACGCATGATTTAGCTACATAATCCAGCAGGATTATGTAGGCAAAATATCAATCTCATATGCAAATAACACGGCATAATCTTTCTTGCCAAGTTCCATTATCCCAATGTCACAGAACGAAGCCGTGAACCCCACGGTGCATTCAGCTGAATTATACATGGATAAACACTGAAATTGAGACAATGCACAC
>NC_091555.1:31204188-31206688 GCF_042767895.1 Penaeus vannamei
TTTCTTAGATCCATTGCTCATTAAGTAGAAGAGGGAAAGATCACTGATTAGAAAGGAATTGTTGTTGATATCCTGTGTGTATATGCGTTCGGCAGACAGATGTATATATAGTTCCTTACACATGACAATAATGACAATAATAAGAGTGACAATAAGGATAATGTTGTTACTAATCATGAGGATATTCATGATGATTTTAATGAAGATTATGATGAAATTGATAATGATGATGGTAATGATAATGATAATAATGCTACTACTATCAGTTATGATAGAATGCGGGACAAAAGACATACTTTAGGCTCTCCTTCGGGAGGGAGATGCAGGTGCTTGGTGTCCCAAGGCACAATGTGAGCTTGGAAGAACAGAATACATTCGTTGCTCAAGGGAGTTTTACATGTATTTGCGGATCTGTGTATTACCTAAGTGTTTGTATGTGTGTATTTGTATATATTTGTATATATATATATATATATATATATATATATATATATATATATATATATATATATATGCATATATATATATATATATATATATATATATATATACATATATACATATATATTCATATATATATATATATATATATATACATATATACATATATATTCATATATATATATATATATATATATATATATATATATATAATATATATATAAATATAAATATATGTAAATATATATAAATATATATATATAATATATATATATATACATATACATAATATATATATATATATATATATATATATATATATATATATATATATATATATATATATATATATATATATATATATATATATATATATATATATATATATATATATATATATATATATATATAAAATTATATATAAATAAATATAAATATATGTAAATATATATAAATATATATATATATAATATATATATATATATATATATATATATATATATATATATATATATAATATATATATATATATATATATATATATATATATATATATATATATATATATATATATATATATATATGTATATATATATAATATATATATATACATATATAAATATATATATATATATATATATATATATATATATATATATATATATATATATATATATATATTATATATATATAGATATAATATATATATATATATATATATAATATATATATATATATATATATATATGTATATATGTATATATATATATATATATATATATATATATATATATATATATATATATATATATATATATATATATATATATATACACATATATACAGAAAGATGCATATAAAATTTTATTCGCTACTGACGACTGGCAGTCGTGGTGGATGAAGCAGCCAGGAATTCACTTTTCCCTTGAAGTATTCCGTGGAACGCGTTCGGATATGAAGTTTTGTCCTCGCGAGGGACGCCTGCAGTTTGGTCACACAATTGTGTAAAGTTTTGGTCGCATGCGGGGATGCTGCTTGTGGGATTGTCAGTTGGGGAAGGAGTGGCGCGTTCTGCTTCTGCACCTTGTGTATCGCAGACAATCTCGCCGGTTTGCAGAAATACAGGTCTGGTACTAATGTGTAGGTCAGAAGTCACTGGGGTCGTCGGAATCTGCGACCAGGAAAGTCTTCAGATGAGAGATGAGGCAGCAGCCTGAAAGCAGCTCTGTTGACCACCTTCCCAGCTTCCCTGCCTTGTCTTGTAGCTTAACCCTTTCTTCTTGAGTGTTTAGCATGTTGACGCCGAGCTTGATGATAGAGATGGCTCCAAAAGACCAATGAGAATGGGATACCAACATCGTCTGTATCTTGCCAGCGTGTTTCCGATGCAGCTTGTCAACTCTGGAGTTTCAGCAGCTGTATGAAGATAATTCTTACAGTACTCAGATGATGACCCTTCAGTTGGCAAGTTAACAGTGACGATTCTCCCAAAGAAACGGTGTTGTACAATTACAGTTTTTCATGTGTCACTATCACAGATGTTTGCTTGGCGTACTCACTATTTATGCTTTAGTGTAGGATTATAAACCACCGAGCAAATTAAGGCATGTATCTAAAATATTCATGCAATCAGATCCGAAAGCCTTGTTAACATAGTGTTACCGTAGATGTAAGTATGTATGGGAAAGACATCAGTGACAAGATCTCACTTTTTGGAGATTCTGTTTTCCAGCAACGGAGCCAATATCTGTTTCGAGAATGCAGGTACGTCGTCTGGTCGAATCCGTGTCGCTTTACAGTTCCCATGTCCCTTGGAACTCACTTAACAACGCCTTCGCCTAGTATACAGATCTTCCCGTCAGATTCGGATGGTCAAGTTCTTTGTCTCACTGCCTTCCTTGTGCAATGCGGTTATACTCGGACTGAAGATGCCGTCTGAAGCGTGTCCCTACTTTGCTTTTAGTGCCAGCTGCAAGTTCAGTCCAGGCAATTCTGGAATTCTTACAGTTCATGTCCGGAATGAACAGTCTCTTGACGTCGATTAATGTTATTTGTTTAT
>NC_091555.1:31251688-31254188 GCF_042767895.1 Penaeus vannamei
AGAGAGAGAGAGAGAGAGAGAGAGAGAGAGAGAGAGAGAGAGAGAGAGAGAGAGAATGGGGGCAAATACATGTAGACAGTAAGATGTATAGAGACAGTTTTGCGCTCTTAGACAGGGAGATGTCTCCAGTCTCATGGATGAGGTAGTAAAAGGAGGATAAGCTTGGAAGGCCATGCTCATTCTTTGGCAAAGGACTAGTTACACAATAATTTCTAGTGATATAATGAAAGGAATTATGGCGGGGATTGTGGATGTTTTATTCTCTCAAACAATGCTCAATTCACGACATAGGCATCTCGTATATTTAGTCTAAACTCCGCAGCAAAAGCTCCAATATCTGTCAGTGCTGCAGAATTTTATGAGTGGCTTTGCTTGATATGGCCCTGTAAAATCGGCCGTTGCTTTACTTGTCGCAACGAGAGAGTCAATATTGATAATCTAATAAAGAGCTGTCGAACTGACAGCTCGTGAGTTGTTGAGTTGGAGCGGAGTTTGCATTTGAAAGAGATTACTCCAAACTGGAATAGGGAAATTACATTTAGAATGCTATTTTACAGATATCATTTCCAAAATCAGTTTACACCGGGTATATTGTTAAAACCTGTTTGTCAGTTATGGGATACCGTCGTCGAATCTATGCCTCACTCCTAGCAGCTCATGCGGGGAATCTGGGCCTGGGAACGAGCAAGGAGGCGCCGCCGTCAGTGAGGAAGAGGACTCACAGAGCAGAGACGGAGTCGCCGATGACTGAATGCGGGAGTAATGCATGGCAGTTTGTTTTTAGTGTCTGACATCCATCTGCGAAGTAAATGTTATATCAGGATATTGCCCCTGAATAGGAAACGGGTTGTAAATTGTTCGCTTTGTGATGGGCATGGCAAAGGTGTCAAGTTCCACAGCTGGAATTCCTTCTCTTTGCACTAACTCGTATTATATAGGTGAGAACATGGCGCGACGTCAGTAGTAAAGATAACATTTGGAACATTTATTCTCTACCTTCATTTTCATCAACTGTTTGCGTCTGTGAAAACTGAAGACTAGAGCTGGAAATAAAGCAGAGCACACACACAGACATATATATAGACATATATGTATGTATATATATGTGTGTATGCATGTATGTATGTATGTATGTATATTTGTATGTATGTATATTTGTATGTATGTGTGTATGCATGTATGTATATATGTACACACACATATTTGTTTGTTTATGTATTTATATGTATATATATATATATATATATATATATATATATATATATATATATATATATATATATATATATATTTACATGTATACATACATATACTGTATATATGTATATATACATACATACATACATACATATATATATATATATATATATATATATATATATATATATATATATATATATATATTATATATATAAATATATATATATATATATATATATATATATATATATATATATATATATCAGATTTTTTCTTATACTATTCATGATTCAAATCGAAGACATGCCCCATCTAAAGCCAAATATACGTACCGTGATATCGCTTTCCTTTGCACATTTGGAATTCCAACAAGGGCTCCTTGCCACTCCCCGCAAAAGTAATTTGGACTCCTTGCCACTCCCCGCAAAAGTAATTTGGACTCCTTGCCACTCCCCGCAAAAGTAATTTGGACTCCTTGCCACTCCCCGCAAAAGTAATTTGCATGTGCTTAAACGACATGGAAATAAACACAACAGAAAAACAACTGGCACAAAAAAAGATATTTTTGAAAATTTAACGCTTACGAATCCCGTGATGTCGGTTCCTAGCACCGGAAAACCGTGTCAGCTCACCCGGTGAATGAATTGATACTGATTTACTGCAAGAACAATGGCGCCAGTGTCACACGTCAGCAGAGCATGAAAGTTTCTCGGCTTAAAGTCCGGGCTCAGCGAAAGCCCTGCTCCGGGAATATTCGGAATCCCACGAGAGCACCTCCTTGTTGCGGCTCGCGTCGCCCCGCAGATCCTGTCAACTTATTTTCATTCACCACTGACAGGCACCACAAACCTACAGCCTTACTTGATGGATGGCGTCGTGCTTGACAAATAATATTATTCATATGCTTCATGTTCATTATGATTTTGAATTTAAGTAGTAGATGTACAGGTATGTACAGAAACAGACAGGCGACCACAAAGACACACACGAGAATATAAATAAATAAATAAATATATATATATATATATATATATATATATATATATATATATATATATATATATATATATATATATATATATATATATTACACACACACACACACACATATATATAATATAATATACATTATACACACACACACATATATAATATAATATACATTATACACACACATGTATAAATTATCTGACAAACCTCCATGCCAATAGCTCTCCATGGTTCTTTATCAGTCCTGAGTGTTTGTTGGTATTTCCTCTTCCGTGGTGTTGCCAAGCGTGTTGAAACGAAGTGAAGAGAG
>NC_091555.1:31259188-31261688 GCF_042767895.1 Penaeus vannamei
ACTTACTAAATGAGTCAAATACAATCAAGAAAGTGTGACCTCGAAATAGACCTACAAAGTCAATGTGTACTCTCTGCCATGGAGTACTAGGTGTCTCCCAAGGGTGTCTTTTGCATGGAGCTGGATTGTTCTGCTGGAATGCACATCCCTCACAATTTCTTACATGTCGCAATGTCATTGTCAATACCAGGACACCACACGAAAGTACGAGCAATTGCCTATGAGCGTACAATACCTTGGTGTTCGGCATGTAACTCCGCAAGAACTCTACCTTTCAAACGGTCCGGGATTATTACCCTGGTATTTCTGAATATACAATCCTGTACAACTAACAACTCTGACCACACGTCTGTAAATGGCTTGTATCGCTGCTCCGACTATACATCCTTATTATTTAATGACAAACACTGTAAAACCCTAGATAATATGGGATCACTCTTAGTCTGACTTGCAATTTGCTTCGATGCAACCAGCAACTCGCATGCGTCTACTAACAAAATGCTCGATGATTCCCCACTGGAAGCCTGATCGACTGGCAGTCTCGACAGAGCATCTGCATTCCCCATCTTGGCTGTTGACCTATACTCTATGTCATAGTTATAGGCAGCTAGGGTTATTGACCTTCTGTGTAAACGAGCTGCTACTAATTCTGGCAGACTCTTCTTTGGTCCTAAAATGGCTAATAGTGGCTTGTGATCCGTTAATAATGTAAAGGTCTTTCTGCCATAAAGGTACATGTGGAACTTTTTAACACCATAAACCAAAGCTAATCCTTCTTTCTCTATCTGAGAATATCTCTGTCCTGCCTTATACAGTAGTCTTGATGCAAAAGCAATGGGTCTTTCAGTACCATCTTCCATAACGTGAGCTAATACTGCACCTAACCCTACTTGCGATGCATCACACACTAGTTTTACAGGCAAATCTTTATTGTAGTGTACCAGAAATGTTTCTTTAGTTATTTCAGTCTTAATCCTGTCAAAAGCTTCTTGACATTTTACTGACCAGTTCCATGGAACTTCTTTTGCGGTCAAACTATACAATGGGCTAGCAATAGTGGCTAGATTCTTAACAAATTTACCATAAAATGTGACTAGCCCTAAGAATGACTGTAATTCTTTAACATTCTCTGGCACTTTGGCATCATTTACTGCCCTAACTTTTTCATCTGTCTTATGGATACCTTTACCATCAATTTATACATAGGAACTTATAGTATTAATAGCATATATCATTTAGTGTATGTTAATACATAACATGTATTTTTGTTTCGCCGTCGATTTAAAAGTCCTTGCATGATACTCTGTCCCTCCCTCCAAGCTCCAGGTACCAGATTGTGTTGGGCGTCTTCGTAGTCAACATTAGCAGCAAATGGATATTGTTTGAGGATGAGATTGTGCATGACACATCCACACATGGTGATTGTCTTGACTACTTTAGGATTTTGATCCATAATGGTGCTAAACACTTGTTCTTGCTTGGAGGAGTCCAAATGGATTTTCTACCACACGACAAGCGCGTGATAATCTGTAGTTGAAGATCTTCTCATGGTGCACCTGGGATTGGTGTGAGTACGGTTTCATCAGCCATGGCTTGAGGGCGAAGGCATCATCACTTATCAGATAGAAGGGGATTGCCTCCGGGAATCCGGCTCGCTTCTTCTCAATGGCTTGATTAAGGTCACACTTAGACCGCATTCCTCCATATCCAGCACCTCGTTCAGCGCCTACGTCGACGTACAGGAATTTGTAGTTTGCATCTGCGACGGCCATGAGTACAATACTGTGGAGATTCTTGTAGTTATAGTACACTGATCCTCCATTTGTTGGTTTCTTTATTGGGACATGCTTCCCATCAAGCGCACCTCCACAGTTATGGTAGTTCCATTTCTTAGAAAATCCCTGGGTGTCCTTCTTCCATGCCTTGGGAGTTTGGGGGCACTTCATAACTTCAGGTCTGTGAGTGTTGATGATGTCTTGGCACATTTGAGGCACAAAGCTGCAAATGACACTCTTGGAGATTCTGAAAGTATATTGCAGACTTGCATAGGAGTTTCCAGTTGCCAGAAAGCGGAGGATGACTGCCAGTTTCAAAACTACTGATAAAGGAAGCTTTTTCTTGTCTTATTTGGCTACCCTTGGAATATCCTTTCAACCATCTCGGAAAACAATTCGGGTTGGATCCGGACGAAGTTTTTGAAGCCTCTTTTGTCTTCTTTATTTAGTTCTGAACATTGTTGGGGATGATTTCTCTCTTATCCATTTTCTTTGTTGCAGGCCGGACACGATCGGCCTGCGCTTTTGCTTTCTTCTGTCCCCCTGCAGCCTTATAGGGCTACAGGGTGACTGCCTTGGTCATTTCCATACTGTGGTCGTTATCTTTTTGATCAGTCCGAGGGGGGGGTGTTTGAATAAGCCATATTTTAGCTTTCGTTCAGCTTCACGCAGCCCCACCCACCACGCACTCCAACAAGGAGAAGCTGTGTGTTAGAGCACATTCT
>NC_091555.1:31271688-31281688 GCF_042767895.1 Penaeus vannamei
AGCATCAAGACTCCTTGCCTGCCCTTTGTAATGTTATTATTTCATTTTCCTCATAAGCAGTTTTTTAGATTTTCCAATGTCCTTATTTGTTATTTGATATGCTTTTTTCAGATGGTGATAAACTGTTTTCCTTGCACAGACTCCATATCATTTCTCTAGGTAGTCCATAAGTCAGTGCACTACTAATAATAATTAACATTTTGTTTTTTGCATATTTTATTTCTATTTTTTGTGTGTGATATTAAATCTCCTGTAATACAACTTGTACTACCAATCTTGGTGGGCAGGAATAGGCTCCTATGCACTAAAGTAGTGTCCTCCCTGGTGCTGGCACTCTTCCAGTCATGGTTCACAATGGTAAATTCCCCACTTGTTTACCGATAGGAATTCCTAAATGCCCATGGAGTCTAATTACCATCCAAGAGCTTTGTGCACTTGAAGCAAGTCATTCCTGTCACTCTGGACTTGGGCTGAAATTCTCTTAAGGGCATGTTCCTGTCACCCTAGCCTACAGCCAGATTTTTCTATGATGGCATGTTGACATCACCTGCCTCTCAAGAAAAATCTTTTTATGATGTGCCTCTCCAGATCCAAGGACTTAATAAGCAATTACATTAAGGTGTGATGCATTAGCGTTATATATTATGATTTGTTTTCACGACAGATGTAACAGTCACCAGTGTTTATTACATGTAATATGTATATTGATTGAAAAGAATGGTGTTATTTTCATGTTTTTTTTACTTTCACCCTATATGCTGTGATGGCAAAAATGCCATGTCCACTGTGAGGTTTCTTTATTAAATGTGTTTAATAGTTGACTCCACAAGTGCTCAGGCACCAAGGAGTTAATTGCTTATGGTTTTCCTTGATTTTCAGAAAGAGTTTTTTCCTTATTCTTTATTGCTATTAGTGTTGTTGATGTTATTTTGGTTACCATGATATTAATGATGATAATAACAGCATCAATATTGATAGCATTAGAAATCATATTTTTCTCAATCACTCAAGGAAGGGGGAAATCAAGTGAAGTCATATAGGCCTATTAATTGACTTCTTTGAAGCAGAACCCATGTGAAGCCATCTATTTGCAAACAAAATTTACAAAGAAAACTATAATAGACAAAGTATTTACCCAACATTTTCGTTGGTGTTAACTACACCAATGAATATTGAGTCGTTTATGATAAAGATTTTGACACATTTTGCATTATAGTTATTTTAGTATTATACTATTCTTGGATCAGTAGTGTACTAGATGATTTATGTATTTGAAAAGTATATTTGTAATTCTTTTTATAGTTATGAATTTATGATATGATACAGTAGATATACTAAATATATAGAAATGATGATGGTTTGTCAGATGCTGATATTCTCTGAGGTGGTGGAAGAATGAGTAATGTATTTAAAACACAAATGCTAAATCTACTCAGGTTAAGAAATTCTATGACAAACAGGTGTATTACTTTTATTTATATTCATTCCAAATTTGGAGGATATTTACCTTTCGTTGTCACTAACTTGGCTTAACAAATCCCTATCTTATGATATTAAAAAAGAAAAATCATGAGAACAACAGAAAGCTATTTTTGAAGGATTCATTTCAATGGTTTGCTTTTTATATATTACCTTCATTGATAAAATCCCATAAAGAAATTCTTGTGGATTCGTATTTATGACGTCCTTCTTTTATATGGATCAGATGGCGAATGTGGATGGTATTATACATTTGGTATTGGTGAATTTGACATAAGCAAAGATTTCCTTTCATTTCAGTCATCACCTTGGAATTCACCAAGACTTCTCAGCCCTGTTGATGTCAGACATTTGATAACATCAAGATCAACAGAAAACCTCACCCACATACCCCCGGATGGATCACCAAGCAGGTAATTGTTTTAAACTCCAAAAAATGTAAACCATCCTGCTTATTTATCTCTTGAGCTGCAAAATGGGCATCCTTCTTCGTTTCAGTAAGGTAAATCTTGGTCGCAGGCTTCCAGAGAGTTCACTTGCATGTGCCAGAAACTATAGATTTCATCTCAAATACAGAATGTTGTCAGAGTAAGGTTTAAAAAGTTATCACAGTTACTCTTCATGTGTGAATGAAAATTATCATGACTATGTAAATAGGATACATATAAATAAATTTTTTATTATATGATACAATGAGATGTGAATTTCAGTATATATATATAGGTATCTATTAATGTAGATAGTAAAAGGCCATGATATACCAGACATTGATAGTATGGTCTGTGGAGGGTGAATATAGGGAGAAAAAAGATCTAAAGGTTTGACTGGATGAAATATGCCTTACTGTACCATAGAGCTGTGTACCTAAACAGATTTTAGGTACAGGTACAGGGACAGGTACTGGTTCACATTCCAAGCTTTGAAATTATGGAGGTAGGGCACTTGCAATATTGTGCTGCATTCCAAGAGGTGAATTGTCACATTGTAGTTGTATTTGAATGCTTTAGTCACAATAAGAGAATATACATATGTAAATGTTCATTAGGTCCATACAGGTCCAGTATAGGTACACCAGCATTCTGGTATTTTTGACCTATACCTAATCAACTATACTCGTACTGTACTGATACAGTATACCAGCACACAATACAATGTACCAGTACACAGCTCTATTGTACCAATATTACCACTTCACCCTCAATACATTTCATTCACAAGAAGATAGAGGTGAGAAAACACCACAGTGTGATATGCTTAGGAAGAGGAGGGCTTGCAATGGGAGTGAAGGGAGTGGTATTGTATGTATAGCTGAAGGAAAATTACCAAACAGTACCAGATATATTATCAAACACAACACATATCTTATTCATGATGAAAAAGTTTAAGGATGGTGGTGAATATTTTACAAGCTGTTTGTGATTCTTTGTAAGATTAGAATCATAGATATTTTCTATAACAGCTAATACATTTGAACTGGCTGGATGATGAGTCACTAGTGTAATTCTTGGTCACTCTCTAGTATTTGCATTTCAGCTGTCTTTTTTATCATAACTAGAATTATCATGCTACTTCTACATATATTTAAGCAAAGGTGCAGATGTTAATGTGACTACATATCCAATTTTACCTTCCAATAGACCGAAATGGAGACGCAAAAGTTTACGGAAGAAGAAGGCAGAAGAAAGTAGTGATCCCGATGGAAAGCTCAGAAAAAAGAGAGTTGAAGCAGAAGCATTGCAACTTTACAAAAACACAAGAGATGAATTAACACAAAGACTTGAGCATCTTAGTAGTAGAGGAAGGTAAGTGCCAAATATTCACTTTTTATTACTTATTACAGTTGAAAAATGTGTCTTCAGCCTTCGTGTATGTTATAGGTGTTTGATGTTCAAAATTGATTGAGCAGTGATTTTATAACATATTTGTTTATGCTTCTGAAATTCGTAATACCAGCATCATATGTTTTAGATAGATTATTTATAATGTCTATTTTTACTATGTTTTTCAGAGTTCTAACACCATATGAAGCTAAAAGTTTGGTTGCTCTACTGTACTCTGAAGATAAAACACTTATAGAAAGAGCTCTTGTAACAATTGCCAACTGTGCAGCATTCAGTGTTAATCTTGTAAGTTGTATACTGATATTTACCTTGTAAAAGCAATTGATGATTTTTTTTTCTTTACATAATTGAAATTTTCACCCACTTAGAGCTTAGTATTCATTATTGATATGTATAGTAGAAATTATTGTAATTTTTCTGAATTTCTTTTGTGATGTTGGGGTCTGAAATTAATAGTGTGCACATTTATCAACATTTGGCCTTTTCTCGCAGGATTTTTTGCGAGAGGTTGGCTGTATTCATCGTCTAACAACCCTCTTAGAAGATAATGAAGTACGATTACCAGCTGTACAAACTCTGGGAAATGTAGTTTTGTCTGAAGAAAATATACGCCAAGCCAAGGTAAAATAATTTTTGGTAGAGAGGGATAGTTTCATGACACAGTTCTTATGACTAGCCTGTTTGCAAGATCATGTTGTTATATTAAGATATTGAACCCAAACAGTGATACATTTATATGTTTCCATTTTAAAAATTATTTTTCATTCTTTTACTTTCAGGATTGCCTTCCAATTCTAATGGGCTTTGTGCAGAATAGTCATGGTGATGATGCTCTACGCTTAGCTTCTTTAGTAGTTCTTACAAATATTGCCACTATTAGTGAGTGGCATGAGGATTATTGCCCCCTGCTTCATAGGTAAATCATATAGGGATACATATGTATATACAATATATTTGTCTGCATAGAAACAATGAAGAATTTTTTTTTTTATAGTAAATATTAAATGCTATTGATGTGTCTTGTCAAAACAGACTCTACCACCTGGTTGACAGCCCCAACCCTCACATCCAGCTTCAGAGTCTCAGATTACTAGTCAACTTGTCATGCAACAGAGAGATGATTCCTTCACTGCTGGCAGCAGAGGTAGATTTTTCCATCATAGTTTGGTAACTTATGTGGAGATACATGGTAATTTTACCTCATTTATCACAGCAATATGTTTAACAGTTTCTGTCTTGCGTACATATATCATCTTTAAATGGCAAATGTAAAAGAGATGTGTTTTATATTTTATATGCAAATATCACTGATGTGAAAATATTGAGAAAAGTTCCTTTTTTCTCTTTTGCCGCCAGCTTTGGTACCTGCCATTATGCCATCTACAAGTCATTGATTTGATTAGTTGGATACTTGATAGAATTATTTTGATTAAATGATGTAGGGTCTGATTATTTTAGTATTTGTGCTGTAGAGTAAGAGTTTATTTGAATTTAAGACAGAGATACCCAATAATCTTTAATAAACTTCATTTTTTGTAAATTGATATTATGTCATATTGTATTTTTAACCCACTAACGACAGGTGTCCCACACATGAGACACCTGAAAAAATAAACATTGCCGGGCGTCCCGCCAGTGTGTCGCTGTATTGGGGCTCACTCTCTGACACAGCAGCGGGCTGCGGCCGATTTTGTAGCTACCCGGAATCTTTTATTTTCGGCTTCAAAATATACTGGCGTTAATGGGTTAAAATAATAATGTATTATGCAGTAACATCTGAGTGCTATGATGATTTTACCTGATACTTCGTAATGCATCTAAAATATTTTTTATTTCAAAAAGAAAAGATAGACACAGCTCTGAAGTAGATAGGCAGGTAGGTAGGCTGGCAGGTTTTTAGCAGTGCGTAGGAAGTAATGATCTGAAACAAAATCTGTGCCACAGTGTGTGATTATATACAATATATATACTGCTGGTAATATCTGTAGCTTGAAACTGTAGGCACTGGCTGATGTAATACAATAATTTGTTTGAATGTTATACAGGACAGCAAATGCAGTAGCTAACTCAAATGCTACTGTGCACTGCATTTTCTGCCATCTTGATAATATAAGGAATATTTGATGGGAAAATAAACTGAAATGTTAAATCATAAAATATTCTTTTGTAACTTGAATTTATTGCTAAATTATGTAAAAGTTTCTTACAAGATATCTGATTCTTAGCCTAAGAATAGCATTTTGATTGAAAAAATAGAATATTTAAAACTTTTTCCTACTATCATTATACATAGAGCATGTACTAACTGTTACTTGTTTGCAAGGCATATCTGCCTTTAAAACTTGTCATGTCTTCATATTCATTCTCATTATTTTAAACTGTCATTTATTCATTTCCCAATGTTGTTCCGTATGTTTTAGATTCTTCTACATGAATATAAAATTTGATTACTGTAAAATATGATAATTGACATTAGAAATGATTATATTGACGCTTATAGTCTTGACAGGATTGAGTTTCTTCACATCTTCATATTTCAGGGTCCAAGGAAACTCAGCTCATTAGTTGTTCCGGAAACAAATGAGGCAATATTATTGCGTGTTCTCACCCTGCTAGCAACTTTAGCACATGCAGTAAGTGAAGACAATCTGAATCCCAGTGTGGACCTGCCACCAGAAGACAAAGCAGCTGCTCCTGACACCATGTGAGTAATACAAGCAGTTGTAGTAATATTAGCCACTTGTGTTTGGAGTTTACAAAGTAGAGTTGAGCTTTTGCAGTATACTTCTTTGCTCTGTGCTTTTCAAGTCATGATCCCTGTGTAGGTATTGCTATTGTTTATTATATATTGTATGTAACATGTTTACTCAAAATTAGGCTGGCCTCTAGTGTTAATTGCAGGTATAGTTAAGTATATCTGCAAATTTCCTATATATTTGGGGAAAATATACACTATTTTTGGAGATCTTCATATTTAATTATAAGCCAAAGCTTCTCATAACAGCATTGCTGTTGTAACATCTTGCAGCCTTCATCATATATCATGAGGTATATTGCTCTGTACCATAACAGGGGGAATATTTAAATTTATATTTACATTGCATTTAGATATTTTCAATGATGATGGCTTCTTGTATCCATTGATCTCACGTTTGGTGTCACAATTTTGTTACACTTTGAAGGAAAGTTTTTAAGTCAACTTTCCTAGATTTGTATTGGGACAAAGATGAATTAAATACAAATATTTCATACTGCTACCAAGAGAAAGTGCCTATTAGGAGGAAAAAGGGTTGCTTACAAAAGAGTAAATATGGTAGTAGATTTTTTGCAGTGATTTTGAGTAATTAAGAGCTTCATAACAGAAGCATAGATGGAAAAATCCTTTGGTAGGTAATGGCTTCATAGATTTTTAGAATTTAGATATTCAGTTCAAGTAAACAAATTATAAAAGGAGAATGAATATTCTGGAAAAAGAAAAAGGTAGGCAGATATAGGTATAGATATAGAAATATGCAGACAGGAAAATGATAGGAAATATTAAATATAAGTATTTGATTCTCTGTTGTTGATGAGAATTGTATAGTTTGAAGATTGTTTGGAATGAAATATATGAGAAAAAATACAATTACAGACTGCAAAAGGTTATTTGCAGGAAAAGAAAACAAAAATTAATTCAATTAGAAAATAGAAACTAACTTAACATTCATTACATATTGAATTGCAAATATATCTTGGCATTAACTGTGTTATATTATTCAAGTGCTTTCTTTAATTATTCAACTTTCCTGGCTTATTTGATAAGAAAAGATGCTGGAGAGGCATGTATACATACCCTATTCACTTTTATTTTGTGTTATTTTTGTCTACATATATATTGCCTTCAGAAGTATTTAATCACCAAAAAGTGACTGAAGTTTTTGACAAGGGAACTTTTTATTATTATTTCTACTATAATTTTTGATAAGTTTTGCTGATGGTGGTAATAGATGAGAACAATAATGATAATGAAAGTAGTTTACACAATTTCCTCCCCCCAAAAGTCAAATAATGCAGAAGTGATCAGGTTGCTTTAATAATAAATTCCACAGTGACAGTGCTTTTTGAAGCTATCTGTGTGTAAACAAAATTGATGAAACAAACCACAATGGACAGTGCATTTACCCATTGTCATTGGATTAATTTGTGGGTTGTATTCATTAATTTGGAATTCAAAAATTATAGTTTTAGATAAGAAAATCATTAAGACTTTTTCTCTTAGTTATAGTTATATTTGTTTCATTACCAAATAGATCTGTAATTTTCTTTTGTAGTGCCTAAAAGGAACCAATACTAACAGTGGATAATAAGCATGGTTTGACAAAAAAAAGAAGAATTGATAGAATTGATGAAATTATTGCTTTCTGGAGATGCCAGTAAATGTGCAGCATTGTTGCTCAAACTATTAGGCTCTGAGCTCTTTTATTATCTACATATGAAAGAAAGTTTGTCATCCATAAAAAAAAAAATAATAATAATAAAATAAAAAATATAAAAAATAAAAAATAGTTTGTCATCCATGAGCAGAAACATTGCATAGATTAAGTTGACATCTGTTTTTGTGTATTGCAACCCTGAGCTCAATACTTGTGGGCAGATGTAAATGTTGCTGAATGTGAATAGTTTAAACTATGATGGTAGCCTGAGCAAATGGGTGTTTGATTACATAGGGGAGCTAGAAAAAGAAACATCATTGCCCAGTTTTGATGGTAAGATCTTAAATTTGATTTCATGTTTTCATTTTTGAGCATACTTGTTATTGTTATTTCATTGTTATTCTGATCAAAATAGGTCATTACATTTTGAAAAAAATGAAGTCTTTGAGACCTCATGTAGGGGCCCTCTTATTAAAAAAGTATTATCGACTTTTTGATATTTGATTTTCTTTAACAAGAGGATTTGCTTACTACACTTTTATTGTGTGCAGAATTTGCCCTGACCATTTTCAGGCCAATTGGACCATTAGAACTCACTGACAAAAAATGCCTCCAGAAAAAAACTTTTTATTACTATTTTATATGTGTGGTCTAACAACACTGTTAGAGCTGGAGATTGCAACTACAGGGTGTAGAGTGAAAGTGGATATTTTGATGATTGTACTGCCAGAATGTTTATTTCTATTCTCATTTCTTATTGCCATGCACTCATAGTTGGTCAGTTTTCTTTGCATATACAAATGCCATGCAAAAAATGAAAAAGAAGTGAGGAAAAGTTGGTCAATTGTCTCTACATAGAGGAATAGTAAGTGTTCTGCCTGATGTTTTTCCTCATTTTTGCAAAGCATTTTTATATTTAGAGAAAACTGACCAACTTTTCCATATTTGATTTTCATTTTTTGCAAGGCATTCTTATATGCAGAGAAAACTTTGAGTGCATGGCAGTAAGAAATGAGAAAAGAAATATACATTCTGGTAGTACAGTCATCAATTTGATGTGGAAAAAAATCAGGCAGAACACATTCCCTCTATCATACTTTATCTACATCCAATTTAACATTACACAGACGGTATCAGAATTTTCTGTGTGGCACTCATTCCAGTGACTACTGGCAACCATCTAGCTGTATTGGCTGGGCATTTGCTGTATACAGCTGGCCCTTCCAGCTCGCTTGCTAGAGTGAGTCATGACACGTATACACATGCCCTTCTTAAAGGGTAGGTATTCCATGATGGCTGTAGCTGTGCCTGTCAGCAAGGCATTAAAGGGTCTGGCTCAAGCAGTGTTGTCAGAGTGTGCATATAAAGTATGGTTTTGAGATAACTGCATTTAGTTTTTTAATATTAATTGAGACACTGCTAATTTTATTGAACCTGCAGCCCACTGCGTGCATCTGTCTGCTTTTAATTCAGTTATATATTATTAAAATTTGAAATTGTCAGCTTTGTATATTATTAGAGATTCATTGTAGTTGATTGCAGCAATATTTTGTACCATTTTCATCCTATTTTGCTGAAAATAATCATTCTTATTTAGCCCTGAAACTGAACTGAACAAAAGCATTATGGTATTATTTCTGTTACATACTGCAGGTATTTACAAGGTAAATCAGTTGGAAAAATCCTTTTTTTCTCTCAGTGATTTTACTTGATGTTGTATTATGTTAATACTCATGTTTGATAAAACAAAAATGCCTACATATAAGTTGAATCTAACCTATTTTGTCACATTTCCACTTTATTTATATCTCCAATTGGCAATATGTGTAGCGTATATTAGAGGACAAGTTAAGCATGTGGAACAGAACGTAGTATTCACAATTTTTTTTCCTTCTATCCCAAAAATATTTGAAAAGACTTGTTTATATGTTTATATTACAAATTAGGACTTTAGCCATTCAGAGATGAGACAGTCTCCTTAATCCAATAATACTGGAAAGGCATGTATACTTGCTTTCCCCACTGTGATTTTAGTGTATTAATTTTGTTTACACCAAGATAGGTCTACAAGTGCTTAGTCACAAAGGAGTCAGTTACTTGGCCTGCTTGATCTCACTTTTATACCTTATTCCTTGAGTTTTCAGTATTTTTTAAAATTATTATTACTATTAGTATTGTTGATGATGGTATGATAATGATAATGTCAATAATAGTAGTGATGATAACATAAATACTTATGATAACATAGATACTAAGTATAGGGTGCAC
>NC_091555.1:31286688-31289188 GCF_042767895.1 Penaeus vannamei
AAGTTTCCCCTCTACAAAAGTTAATGGACCTTTTTGTTCTGGACTGATTTGGTTCACAGCTCATTTTATGCTAAGATTATGTTAGAGCAGTGAGTATCTTAACTATAAGCATTCTTATTTGTGTATAGCCATCCCTTTGCTACATTAATACAGATGCTCATCTTGGAGACTGATGCCATTATGCATATAAGTCTCAGGTAAGAACTTTCTTCTATGAATTTCAAAAGGTATTTGTAGATGCATGTGCTTTTATAAAGCTTCTTGGTATTGAAGTTTAAATATAAAGCTCTGTGCATCTAAAATGAATCTCGTATTGAATGCATGAAGGATTATGTAAGAGATTATCCATATAGTGTTTTGTTTCTATGGTAACATGAGTAGCACCACAGTTGTCACATATATGGCTCCAGTCATTTGAATTTACGAAAGTATTGCTGTGATAGGTATTATGTAAAGTGGGGGAATTCTTTTTATTGACTTCATATAAAACAGCCTTAATTATTATGCATAATATCTGTGGCTGCAAGTTTCTACATTCAGGACTGGTGTCTCCATTGGTTTTATGGTCATGAAATATTATTTCGACAAGCATCTCAAAATCTGTTCTATTCCACAAAGGCATTGCACAAACACTTGGATCAGTAGCTATGCATGACTACTGGGATGTTCATGAGATAAAATTTTAGAGGCTGTAAAGAAAAGACACCTGTAGTGTGCATTTAGACTTTAGGTAGATTCTTATTATTATTTTGTATTATAAACTCTTTTCTGATTACTTCATATCATTGATTTGTTTTTTTAGAAAACCACATAACATCTGCTTGATAATATGTCAGCAAAAAAGATGGAACAAATAAGAGTACTGTAATTTAATTAATTTAAGATTTGAAAAGAATTACTAATAACAAAACTAATCATACAGTATTCATTTTTAAAAAGGATTTAGGTTTGCTGTTTTACTCATATTCAACTGCTATGGGAACAGTACCACTATGGTTATGGGAAGTTACTATGATAGATAGATTTAGTTCAAATATTATCAAGATCTTTAATGGCAATATTGGTTAATTGATAATTTCTCCAAAGTCTACCTAATTAAGTGAGTATTTTAAAATGGATGTTGATTTAAGAAAGATTCCCTCCTACAATGATTTCCCCCTGTGATTTAATTAATGATGTACTTAACCTGTACTATAAAGTGTAGTTTTAAATTTGTAAGACCTTTATTTCCCACCCTACGTGCCTCCATTTGTGAACAATACTTGGATGTCTATTTAGTCTTTTCACTGGTACACTTTATATGCATAATGTCTTTCTTTATGCCAATATTAAGTAAACCTAAGATTAAAACAGTGACATCAGGATTAGTAGGTTTTGTGTGAAAAGTCAAACCCTGTGACAAGTGTCATATCTAACAGCCATTAACAGTAATTTAGTCTGTAATTGTGTGGGTAAAAAATTCTGTTTGCAAGTTATAAATTTATGTTCTTTTGGTTTCTTTAACATGGTCAGTCAAAAGCATTAAGAAAAATAACATTTTTTATATAGCACAGGTTGGGATCTTATCTGATGTATAGTTTCATAAGAATTAGTAGACTAGATTGACATTTAATTCAGATTACATTTTGATTTATTGGTGTGAGAAAATTAAACCCAGGGTTTTATCAGCTTTTGCATATATGATACAGGTATATTTGCATAAGGCTTTTGATTCTGCATGCTTTTGCATAGGGTCAAATTCTTGGATATTTATTTGCTGGTTTGCTTTTGACACCTTTCCTTCAAGGCATGTTTTGGGTCACTTTGATCTGTTAACAGTTCTTAACTGCAAAGAAGTTTTTAGAAACAATCAGGCAAGTTACTAGGTAAGTAATCACAATATTTTGTCAGCCTAAAATTTGGATAATTCGAATTGATGTTTGTCAGGAAAATCATAGGCAACAAGTTTTTTTTATAGCATTATCAAATTATTCGGAAAGAAGTTAGAGGAATATAGTTGAAAGGATATTTAAGTGGAGTTATTGATTGTTTTGTAATGTTTGGAGTAAAATGACATATCATAAGAGGTGAAGAAAAAAATAAGTACATTTACTTTCACTTTCATCATATACCATATAGTGTCTTTTGTATTCCTTTTTCTTCATTATTTAATTTTTTTTGCTATCGTAGGCCTTTCACTAAGAATTATTGTGAACTAAGATTATAAGGAATTAAACACAAGTATTGCATTGCCTGATATATATAGATCACCCTGGGCTATCTCTTACATGTGATATTACACTGAATCTTTAGATTTAATATTGCCTGATTTTTTTATGGTGGAAATTCTCAGTGAGAGGAAATTCAGCAGTCGATAATGGGTCTTTGAAACAGTTTGTTTTGAAGCAAAAATACTTTCTATATAAGATATGATTTGATGATAGTTTTGTTTTAAAGGTGAAACACAGGTGTTCAATAACATATAACCACAGTTACAAAAACAAGCATGTGTGAGTAAAGG
>NC_091555.1:31306688-31316688 GCF_042767895.1 Penaeus vannamei
TGCTGACACTTTGATATATGATATTGAATATGCACTTTCTAGTGTGAAAATATAGCTTTTCAAATGCCTGTAACAAATATTTATTTTAGTGAAATTTAGGAAATCATACCTCTTTTGTGATGGGTGGAGGGCAGACAAGTTGAAGGGTTTGTGTTTCTTAGGGGTTAGAGACATTGCGATGGAACCAAAATATTATTGTATGTTTTCTAACAAGCAGCGGGTCTAATGATTATATTACAACAATTTTATCCTCTATTGATGTTTTGTAATTTTTGAATAACAACTGTGACCTGCTTAGGCTTTAATCAGTGCCTTTATGTTTATACCTTGCAGTCTGCCTTTCTAGGATTTTACTTGCTTGACACAATCAGGTTTTCCCCTCTCAGACTGGAATACAGTTAAGACAAGGAATAAAGGGTGTTGATAGACTGAAAGAGATTCATATGACAGTTGCATGACCTTAGAACTTGCAGTAGTGTGTTTGAAAGAGCTTTTTATGGGAGTATTTGATTCTATTATATATGCAAAATAGTATTCATGTGAATATTGGTAGCATTACCTGGTAATTATAAGATTATATTTGATATTCACTTTTTCTCAGTTGTCTATGAAATGAGCATGTTTCTTTCTTTCTTTTTAATCATTTTGATTGTAAAGACATTTTAACCAATAAGCCTGTTTTTGCAATTTCTATATAAGTCAGAGCTGTTTCTGAAAGAAATATTTTGTACTCAGCCCATGCAGAGTGATCCAAATCCTTACTTTCTGTCAGCTGCATAGCGCCTGACAAGAATGTTTTTCCTCAAGCATGTTTTTGCTTCAAGATCAGTGTCATTGAAATCACTCTTATAGGCCAGGGAAGGTCATGATGAGTTAAGCTGGAGTTGCAAAATAAACTGTATAATTATACAAGCACAATTAAAACAAGAATACATTACTTTTGCTGTAATATGAGAGTATTGTGGAACATTGCTTTTGGATATGTATTAGTCATTATTATTATCATTATCATTGTCACTGTCATTGTCATTATTATTATTATTATTGATATAATTATTATTGTTCTTAATAATAATGATAATAATGATAATAATAATAATAATAATAATAATAATAATAATAATAATAATAATAATAATAATAATAATAATAATAATAATAATAATAATAATAATGATAATGATAATGATAATGATAATGATAATGATAATGATAATGATAATGATAATGATAATGATAATGATAATGATAATGATAATGATAATAATAATAAAATCATCACCATCATCATCATCATCATCATCATCATCATTATTGTAAATATTATTATTGTTAATATTATTATTGTTATTATTATTTTTATTATTATTATTATTATTATTATTATTATTATTATTATTATTATTATTATTATTATTATTATTATTATTATTATTATTATTATTATTATTATTATTATCATTATCATTATCATTATCATTATCATTATCATTATCATTGTCATTGTCAGTCATTATCATTATCATTATTATTATTATTATTATTATTATTATTATTATTATTATTATTATTATTATTATTATTATTATTGTTGTTGTTGTTGTTGTTGTTGTTGTTGTTGTTGCTATTGTTGTTATTGTTATTATTATTATTATTATTATTATTATTATTAGTATTGTTATTATTATTATTATTATATTATTCTTATTGTTATTATTATTATTATTATATTATTCTTATTGTTATTATTATTATTATTTTCGTATAATTATCATTATTGTTGTTGTTATTGTTATCATTATTATTGTTATTATTATTATTATTATTATTATTATTATTATTATTATTATCATTATTATTGCTATAATTTTTATTATTGTTATTATTATTATTACTATTATTGTATATGGTATTTGTCAACGTAAGAGTTGGGGGGCATGGAGGTGGTGGTGAATGAAAGGGGACTTGCTTGAGGAGTTTATTGGGGAGGTAATGAGTGGCCCCGAGAGTGACCCCGCGCCCCGAGGGCCGAGGGCGGCCTCCTGCCCTATGAGTCCTGCTAGGTCTTGGTCTGCTTCTCGTGCTGTCTTCTCTGCCTGACAAGACGTCCGTATATCCAGCGCCTCCTTGTCCTGCTGGTGGAGGTGCCTGGTACCCTATTCTTTGGGTGTCCATTCTTCCGGGCGTGTCGAAGGGCCGGAAGAGAAAGTCTTGGGCTGGCAAGGAAGGTGCGAAGCCAGGAAGTAAGGCAGCTGCAATGCCTAGGTGTGAAGCCCAACCCATCTGGTTTCCACATTGCTGACAGTATTAACAGTATTGATAGTAGTAAAAGAAAGATTTTTAAATAGTCAAGGAATAGCATAAATATATGTGGTCAAGTAGCTCATCTATGGAGCTTTCATGATGCTTTTGTCATTAAGTGTTCACACTTGTATCTTTTTCCATATTGTTTGTGTTTGTGACAGTTTTACATTGAAATATGATCATATTTTAGATTGATGTTAGCCAAAGAGAATGAAAAGAAGTTCCCAAAATAAAGGGCTTAACTCCCCAGAAATGCTTATACCAGCAGTTGTGAAGGGAAATATATCAGTGTTATTAAGATTTTTAAAAATTAGACCTAGTTTCCTGATTATAAAATCAAGAGCAAGAGAGGGCAAGGAAGCAAGAGAGGGAAAGAAATTGAGAGAGGGAGAGATGGAGAGAGAGCAAGAGATGGAGAGAGAGCGAGAGAGTGAGTGTGAGAGACTGAGAGAGAGAGAGCGAGGGATAGTGAGAGTAAGAGTGAGAGAGAGTGAGAGTAAGAGCAAGAGAGAGAGAGAGAGAGAGTGAGAGGGCGAGACCGTCATAAAATGTTATAAGCTAATAAGGCATTCGCTAAACTCCATGGTTGGTAACAACTGTAGGCTATTATGTCATCTGCAGGCTGTTCCAGCCCAAATCATGTCGTAATACCATACGGTCTGCATTTACAATTATTGTGAAAGCAAAATTGAGAAAGCAAAACTACCTCAGACAGGGCATGTATCCAGCACCAGTAGGTAAAGATCTGGAACTTTCATGCATAATCTACTCATTAGAATGGTTGGTTCTTTATGTATATTTCATTATCTTATGGTTTCTAACTTACCAATGGATGAGCATAGCATTTTTTAATCTAGGTGATTAGACCATCACATCTTGAAAAAAATAGGTTGAGGGCTGAGTGATGATAGAAATTGGCTGAAGGACAGGGTGACAGTGTAGTGTTTATTAATCAAAGCAAGTACCCTGGCTCATTAAAAGGGGTAATTGATTACTGCCACCACCCAATTGGTACATTTGGGAACAAGTGTATGATGTAAGAGGGGATGTGGTGTCAAAAGAATTGTGGAAAGGAGCAGCAGCAGTGTATGTATGTGTGTGTGAAATATAGTTGTGCATATGAGCTGAAGGGAGGTAGGTATGGTTGGAATCCCGAGGAAAGGTGTGTACGAATGCTTCACCTATACTCTAGGGTTTTTAGTTGTTTGCTCTTTAATCTACTTATGACGGGTGTCCCACATATGAGATACCCAGAAAAAAATAAAATTGCCGAGCGTTCTGCCAGTGTGACGCTGTATCGGGGCTCGTACTCCGACTCAGCTGTGGGCCAACCCCGCGGGTGAAAAGTATATGATAAAAATATCAATTTATTAAATAAAAGTAAAACAAAAACATAAAACGAAATATGAACGTAGTAAAACACAAATACTAAAACAAAAGACAAGAACATAAAACACAAAAAAAAACAGTAGAGACAAGCACTAAAAAGATGAATAAATTAAAGTAGAGAACCACCTTTCTCAAGTATATGGGAACTTAATCATTTATCTCTGTATTGCCAAGACCCATTCCTGAGCACCACAGCCTCTTGAATCCAACCCTGGAACTCGCTTTAGGGACCGGAAAATTTTCATTGCCTACGAAACAATGTTGGTTCTCATAGGGTTTACAAAATAAATGAAATGAAATAAAATAGTGAAAAAAAGAACCATCATGTAAGATGTACACAAAGATCAAAGTCCAGAAAGTGTTCAATGTAAAATAGATGTAAAATATTCATAATAGTTTTCATACAAAATACTAAAAAGATCAATAGATTATAAGGTTCTTTTTTGGGGGGGTAAATCTTTTTCTTTTAGGTGGTCTATTTCTTTTCAGCTCAGGTTCATTGTAAAACATAACATGAAATATATTTTATAAAATAACACTAAATTGCAGTAAGAACATAAAAACAAATACAACCAAGCAGCGCAGGTGAGACGTTTAAGGTAGGCTTCCTGTTTTCTGTGGCTCGCAGCCTCCTCACTGTGATGAACTTCCTCACCCCTTACAGATAAAAACGGGTTTAGAGTGATCTAGGAGGCATACAAAGATGCACCCTCTGCCATGGAACGAGAGTAGATGTTGTCCTTCTTTTCGTAAGGGGCAAAGGGGTGAAGGGCATGTGTAGGGGACCACAGGGGATGTACATGGGCAGTCAACTAGAATGGGAATGACACATCATGAGTGAACAAAGCTCTTGGAGGGTAATAATATTAGATGAGCATTTAGGAAAGGGCTCTTCCATTATTTTCATTAGTACACAAAAGTGGAATGTACCATCTGTGAGCCATGACTGGAAAAGCCATGGCTCCAGGAAGAGAAATATTCTGTCACTGTCTTGATACAGCATATAAAATGTTATTATCACAGAGAATGAATTTGCAAAGTTGAGGCTTGGAGTCTTGCCACATGTACATAAGTGTTCATGTGGGCCGACTTACAAGCCACGCACATGTCACTTAAGTAAGTCTAATGCCTGAATTTTGGGTCACATGGGTGCAAGGAGGCAGCAATATCCAATGGATTAAAATGAATAATGAGTTGTTAAAATGATAATTTTTGTGCTGACAAAGCTTCTTGTTTTTAAAATTTATTAGTAAATAATTTTCATTATTCCCTGTTTGTTTATAATTCTTTGATACACAGTTAATTCATCTCTAGAAGACTCAGGAAATTTGCTTCTCGATTAATTAGCCAAACATAGAGAAAGAAGATATATTCTACAGCCCGAGGTATTATGGATGAAAGAAAAAAGAAAGAAAGGAAAGAAGAAAGTTTTTGAAATTAGTAAGATGAACTTTGTGGCTTTCATTGAGGCTGAATAGTTAGATCTAATTCATATAAGTTTATATGAAGCCCTGTTCTCCTGAGGAATGTTTTTAAGCTGGAATATCATCATAAGTTAATTCTCTCATTTAGCTAGCATCATATGAATTTTACCGTCTGCTTAATTAGGGTTTACTAATTAATCTATAAATGTCACTTTTCCTGAAGAGTAATGTGACTCTTTGGCTAGCCAACCATATGACTCTTAGGCTAGCCAACCATATTATGTGGCTTGTGGCTTGTGGATATCTTAGGAACATTTCATTCACTTGTTGCTGTTACTTCCCAAGATAAGCTGCTTTTATTAGAGGTCAGCTGCATTAAATTGTTACTTGGCAGGCGACCATCTGATTTCCACTACTGGACTTTTTCTGAAACAGCCAATACTTCAGCTTGGGACTGTCACTGTTTCTTTCTGTGAAAGAGGTGCTCCGAGAAGTGTTGCCAAAATTTACTAATTGACCCCTTCAGTGTTTATTTTCATGTGGTAAAAATAGTAATATTGAACACTAATACACCATAAATACAATACACTGCATTTAAACTCTTTTTTGTAATAAATTCTTCCCAATACCTTGCTTGTTGTTGCGGGAGGGCTGAAGAGATGGAGACTCAGGCCCAGTGTAGGGGATCACCCCTATCTTAGGCCTCAACTCTCGCCTCAACTCAACTTTTCTTCTCCCCTTTCCTCTTCTATATCTTCTTCATCCCCTTCTTCTATCCCATTCCTAAGGTGTGAGAGCCATGCTAAAAGGATGAAAGGCCGGCTTTGTGTCAGTCATGAACAGCCTCCAGGAGCCTGAGGGGTCGACCATTTCTGTTCCCCATTTTATTCAGGTTCACCATGGCCAATAATGATGACTCTTTATCCTTAACAGGGGCATTAAGGGTTGCTCCTTCATTAACTAGCCTATCTAAATTTGATTTTGTTGGTTTTCCAACCCCTCCCCCTCCATTGACCATGGTTTTGACCACTGATACTAATACCCCCTTATTGACACTACTGACAACTCTATCCATTCCAAAACACCCACCCAGGTTATTAGTTAACCTTCAGAAAGCACCCTTTCCTCTCTTCTAACATTCTCCTGTCCATCTCCTACCTGAGGAGTATTTTATGAAAGATGGAATAGTGCACTAACGCACTTATATGATGAATACATAACGGCGGCGAGGGATCAGATCCCGTTCAGAGAGGTTATGTATTCATCATATAAATGCGTTAGTGCATTATTCCATCTTTCATGAAATACACCTCAGGTTTTCTGATTTAGGATTTGAAACTGCTCTGTCTATATCTACTGAGTGCCCATGGGGAGTGTGTGTAAAACTTCGCTATCTGTACTCATGTATGAGTAGGTAGGTAATGTCTATGGAAGCTAGTTAGCTCCTAGTTGCACACTCCTTTTAGTGGGTCATGTACAAGTGATAGAGTGGCCGTCTTGCAGATACCTGCCTACAACAGCAGTAAGGGATCGAATCCCAATCGGAGAGGTTATGTATTCATCATATAAATGCGTTAGTGTGTAACACTTCGCTATCCTTACTCATGTATGAGTAGGTAGGTAATATCTATGGACACTAATTAGCTCCTAGTTGCACACTCCTTTTAGTGGATCGTGAACGAGTGGCCATCTTGTAGATACCTGCCTGCAACGGTGGCGAGGGATCAATTCCCGATCGGAGAGGTTATGTATTCATTAACTTTATTTTGAAGCCGAAAATAATAGTTTCCGGGCGGCTTCAAAATCAGCGCAAAGGGCTGGCGTGGAATCTGCCCATGCACTGGCTGTGGCCCACAGTGGAATCGGAGTGCAAGCTCCGATCCAGCGTCGCACCAGTGATACGCCTGGCAATGTTTTGTTTTTTTCCGGGTGTCTCATGTGTGGGACACCCGTCATAAATAGGTTAACATTCAAGAGAGCAAACTGGTATGGTAATGAGAAGTGATCTATAATTGCATCATTATAATCATTCATTTTTTTAATGCATGCTACCCATTAACAGGAAATCTTATTGAGATCAGTCAGATCAGATGCTTTCTTAAGTGTTTGCTGATAGCAGGCACTTCATTTTCCTTATAAACAGTTAGTCCTTTGGCACTGGATGGTCTTTTTTTTTTTACTCAGATGGCTTCACAGTACCTGTTCATCAAAGAGTCAGGACTACCTGACTTCACTTATTTACCCCATTCTTTGAAAAAAAAAAAATATATATTTCTAATACTGATGAGATCAGGTAGTCCTTGTAATTAACTCCCTGGTAACTAAGCACTTGTGGAGCCATCTATGTTTATTCCAAATTAATAAACTTAAATCACAGTGGAGTAACACAAAGATATATTTCCATTTCTGAGAATATTATATATCCTTTTCATTAATGTTGCTTTCAAATTATGTCCTTCATTATTTGTAGTTTATAATTATTTAGGGATTAACTTCTTAAAATAATTGAATGATATTTTCAGTATTGATTGAATGAAATTTTTCATAATATGCACTGTATTCATCTTGTGGAATGTAGAACACTGTTCTGGTGTATGCATCTCATAACCCAGCAGATTAATTCAGATAACTATTGAAAATATATATTAACTATATAACTGGGCTGGTGTGTTGTTGATGGGATCCAGATTTATGATTCTTCCTCATAAAAAAGATGATCCCAGTTAGTCATACATATTGTTAATGATACCCTTTGCAATTTATCGCCAGCAAAGTCTGTACAGTAAGATCTGTTATGTCAACATTTATACCCTCATTCATAACTACAGTATGAAATAGTTCCCAGAGTTTGTGTTGTTTACAAATATTCCAATCAGAAAATGCTGAATGTTTAGACCAGTGAATTGAGGATTCGCTGTATGGCACTTCTGCCAGGAAATACAGAGAGGCACCTGGTGTCTGTGTGGCAGGTCTAGCCCTCCCATCTCAAGAATTTTCTGTGTGGTCTGTGGGTGCTTCATGGATGCAGTGGTATGGTTTTGTGATAGGACAAAGACACTTAGTCTGGTGGTTATTTGTTTATCTCTACTGCATTAAAAAAAAAACAAAAAAACATCAGTTTATAAAATACTGTATGTACTTTCTACTGGACATTCAGTGAGCTTCCTGAAGTCACTGGAACTCCGTGATGCACGGAGACAATGCAATTACAACACATCACCCTTGTCTCTTTCTGTCTGCTGCTTTGCCTCCAGCAGTAGGCCCACATTCTCCATAACCAAAATGGTGTATCCTTTGTACCATTTAACCCATTTACGATGGGTGTCCCACATATGTGACACCTGGAATATGTGACCTGGGTGTCCTTCTGGTGTGACACAGTATCGAAGCTTGCACTCCGACTCAGAAGCGGGCAGATTCCGGTCTGGCCCTGCACACCGATTTTGTAGCTGCCTGGAAACTTTTATTTGGCTTAAAAATTTACTGGTGTTAGTGGGTTAATATTCTTCCTGGCTTTCAGGCACCAACTGAATGCTCAGGTCAACACCTTTTAGTCTCAATGTTGCAAATCTATTACTACCTTGAGCTTTGTTCACACAATGGCCCGGCAATTTTGTGGGAGAATAACCATGGGATTTAAAAAACATTGTCACTGGCTACTTTCCACCAATTGCAGTGCCATCATGCCTGTTGGGGTGCTGTGGCTGTCAACATTGTAAATCTGTTGGCATGTCAACAGCCCTTGTCTTCCTTGCCTGTAAATAGTGGGACAAGGAAGGAAAGGAATACCAACTGATGGTGTTCCCGGCTCAAAGCTGAAGTGATCCATAATGAATATAGTCATGTCATCTAAACAGAGATGACATGTTATCGTGCCATGGCTGTGCTGGACCGAATCGTGTTTGGTGCTGCGTGACATACCTAATACCATTAGTTTTTTAGAGGGAGCTCATCTTTCTCTGATAGTAGCATCATCATTTGTTTGGTGTCGCTAGTAGGTACAAACACCTAAGGTAAAGAATTTTTTTTCTTAATATTTGCATATAACTCCAACTATGCTTAATTAAGTGCCTAAAATTGTGCTTGAAGTACCAAACAAGCCAAAAGCAAATGAAGCTTAGACAACTGGGCATTACTGACCAATTTATAATACAATGGTCATTACTTTCATCAGTTGATTGATTATTTTTCTACCTAGTTAAGTAACTATACAATGTGCTTTCTAAAGAAAGTATCTAAGGAAACAACAGCAACACTGTGGTAGACTAGGCCTACATACTGCAGTCATGAGTGAGTGAAAATAATTCTGTGGTCAAGTATTTAGCTTTATACTCATCTTTATGTTCTTATGCAAAAGCAGTTTCAATAACAATATTAACCAAAGGATGGCAGATCAAGAAAGGCAAATGGAGAGAATATTGTGTATCATTTTTTCACAGATAAAGGACAGATAGGACTATAAAACTCATTAGAAATAGGCTAGAGGATTAAAAAGATATAGATATAGATGAATGGAAGAGAACAAAAGGACGTTAAAAGCGTTGTAGTCCTACTTTTGTGCCAGTAGTACAGCAAAAGTTGAAACCCATTCCTGTTGCTGTTCCCCATAATGACAAAAATTATATGGTGAGCTCTGCGGTAAAAAGGCAGATTGCATTAACTCCAAAAATGCATTTTTTAATGATTTTAGTATATTAGAATCAGCAGACAGAAAAACATCATGATTATGATGAGTTAAGCCTTCTGGCAATTTTATCAGGGCCTCAACAGGCAGACCACATTAACTCCACATTTTTTTGACATTATTAGAAGGCATAATGCATTAATTCCCTACTGGTAAGGACATGATGCATTCAGTGGAGGCAGTGTGTTTAACTTTCAGA
>NC_091555.1:31324188-31326688 GCF_042767895.1 Penaeus vannamei
TGATATATGCAGGAGAAGGTTTCAGAATTTGAATTTATGTTCAACCTGTTTAAGATAATAAAAAAACATGTTTGAAAACTTGCAAAGGAGAATGTAATTCACTAAGCTGGAATCTTCATTTTTAGTTTTATTATAAAGCTTGCATAAATTGTTTCTATCAAAGAACATATGATAATTATCATTTTGTCGTAAAATATTGAAAATAACATATTTAGGGGCTAGAACACACTTTTTTGTATCAGTACTTTTCTCACAATTAACTTCATCATGCCATACATTTAGTATTTAGCAAAATTATTGGAATGTGTATATTTTCATTTTTTTTATTTGCCATAAAAGTAAAACAGCACATAATACTTTTCAGTAATGTTATTTTCTTCAATGCCAATATAAGATTGTAATTTATAAATTTCAAACCTTGGAAGAAATTCATATTTGTAAAATGATTCATTAACCCACCAACACTGGTATATTTTGAAGCTGAAAATAAAAGTTTCCGTGCGGCTACAAAATCGTGGCCCGCCGCTGAGGCGGAGTGTGAACCCCGATACAGCGTCACACTTGCGGGACGCCCGGCAATTTTATTTTTCCGGGTGTCTCATATGTGGCACACCTGTCGTAAGTGGGTTAAGATGACATCAGTAATTGAAGTGAACTATGCAAAATAAGTTCATAAGTTTTAACCCACTGACGGGTGTTCCACATATGAGACACCCGAAAAAATGAAAATTGCTGGGTGTCCCGCCAGTGTGACACTATATCGGGGCTTGTGCTCTGACTCCGTAGCAGGCCGCGGCCAGCGCGTGGGCAGAGTCTGGGCCAGCCCTGTGAGCCAATTTTGTAGCCTCCCAGAACCTTTATTTTCGGCTTAAAAATATGCCGGTGTTAACGAGTTAATAAAAAAGTATGTTCATTATATATTTATAGGTACACTGATTATAACCACTACTATTTAAATTATGTGTCTGATATTTGTCCGATATTGCAGAGGTCATAGTTGTCTTAGGGGTTTGTATTCAAGTTATTTGGAATGAACATTACAGTACAAGCCATTACATTAGAATTTCTCAAAGAATGGTTGTTATACCACAAAGTATTCTCGATGTCTCCCAATAACAGCATTTGGTTCTGTTTTTCATATTCTTTTTTCTCTTTTTCCCATTGGAAATATGCATCAGGACAAAGGTTGATCTTCAAATATTGGAGAGAATCTAACTGTAGCATGTGAAATACAATGTTGATATTTTGCTCAAGTAATTGAAGGTTACTACTTTCTTCTGGCATCACCTGGACACCCTCATAAACATTGAAGACAGTCTATTTTCATTTATTTTTATTTTATTATTTTTTTTTTTTTTCAAATAATCTCAAGAAATTGGAATATTCTAGAATGTGTTTATTATATATTTATAAGTATTGATGCTCAAAAAATTAATGAAAAGGCATACACCAACTCAATTAGTTTCTGAGTATAAGTTTTTCATGTATGCACTTTTGAAAAAAGTATTATGTAATGGCAAATCTAATGTTGGGGTAGTCATCTTTTCCTAATGAGCAATATTAGTTGGCCTTATTTGAATGAATCATTATCAAGAATACTTTGTAAGAGTTAACATTTTATCAATGTAACTGAATGTGACTACATTCTAATGAATATTGAAATATATGTCAATAAATGCATTTATGACCCATGATGCACAAAGGTAAATTTTTGGACCTTGTTTAGGCAAACTTAATGTGTCATTTATATATATATATTCCTGTATTTGCCAATCTATGCATCTGTCTGTCAGTTTGTCTGTGTGTCTCTCTTTATAGGATATATTTATACACCAAGACACGCATATGTCTCATTTACTTTTTTATTTACAATATGGCATACTTTTAATATCCAACAAATATCAGAAATGCATATACATATCCCAACATGGGTCATTCATACAGGCATTGCTCAGTAATATAATGAAGATGGAGAAAAAAGGCCAGATTTGGTCATATTCATGATGTATATAGACATTCCAATTTTAATTTTTGGTTTCTTATTATCTTTTTTAATAATAGCCTGCTTACATGGATTCCAACTTAATGATATTATATAATATTAGGTCGTTTAAGAAGCTGAGCCTCTGCTCTTACAATGTGAAATTAAAAAAAAATTCTTTGTGCACCAGTTCAGTTTTTAATGGTTATTCATTGAAAATAGAACATGTATATATACACTTCACAGTGTTTCTGTCAATATGTTGTTGTTATATATCTTGGTACTTCTGTCAAGGAAGTGTAGAGCAATGTATATAGCTGTGAAAACTGTGCTACTTTTGTTATAATATTTGTGCAGGTTATTTTGTGCTTTTCAAGTGTTCCTTATGTGATATATGTTATGTTATCTGTATGTTAGGCCAGGTATACAGTTTGACAAAATACGTTCATCGATGTTGGCAATCCTCTGTAAAGAATGTATGTAAAACTCTTTTTGAGTTTAGCAAAGTTTAAGGAATGT
>NC_091555.1:31331688-31344188 GCF_042767895.1 Penaeus vannamei
GAGTAAATTATGTCTTTCAATTTTGCACTTGAGAAAACATCAAAAACTAGCCTTTACAATACCTCGGTCATCTGTGGTGATTTACTGACTTCACTTTTGTATGTTTCTTTTTGTGGATGAAAGAATATCCTAGTCTGGGAGACAAAGATGAGTATAGCAAGTTTGGGATGAAATAATGTATGGTTTTCTGAAGATCAGTGATGGAAAATGCAATTGCAAAGTTAAACCGCCTGTCATTCTTTCACAAATGTTTATGCTACAAAGCAGTTACACTGTGAATGACATTGACTTTGTGCAAAACAAGTATTTTTATTGATTAATAAAGAAAAAATGTATTTATATTGATGCAAGCATAGATCGCTTAGCTAAAGGTATTTAATCATATCAGGTATGACATGGTAACGGCATGTTTAAAAGCCAAAACAGTATTTCTGCAGTAATAAGTTAAATGGTGTTAAAAAGGTAGGAGAGATAATGCACACTGGCTTCTCATGCTAGTCACCTGTACTCAGCAATTTCTCTATCGATTTTGTATTGTGCTGCCTGAAATGAGCAAAGAGAGCAGAATGTGTATATGCCTTTGTGCATTTTTATATAGACATTTTATCTTTCTTCTAATGTTGAAATGTCTCAAATTTTATGTTTTGATGTACAACTGTATTGCTGTTCTGTGTCTGTCAGACCTTGTTACCTTAGATTTTACATATAAGAAAACACTTTTTTGTATACAGTGATGTAGGCTACATACAAATGGGGACATTTAAAATTTCCAAGATATTTGGTTTGTGCTATGCTAGTCATAAATTATTCTAGTTATTTCCTATTCTTGAATACTTAAGGCTTAACCCTTTTTTGCGTATAACTGGAGCATGTGCTTTGTTTTCAAATTCCCTTTACTTTGGTTACCTACTAAGAGATATCAGTCAACAGAATTAATGATCTGGCAGATTAATGCCTATATTTTATATAATGAAGTTATCAGACTTGTGATATGGAAAAAATGATATTTTATAGTTTCTAATTAAGACTATCATTTCATCTGGCAGAGGAATTTCCATTTAATAGTTTTTCCAAAAGAAATAAAAGTGGAGCACATGCATGTTATTTATTCACAGCAAAGGGTTAAAGTACCATCTCATGTTTCACTAGCTTTTAAGTTTAATATCCAAGATGCTATTTTATTTTTAAAGATTTAAATGAATGTATTTTTTTGAAAACGTTAATTTGGTTCTTACCAGATTAACTCCTTGTTGCATTTGTTGAGAATAAATGAAAATTAGTTTAATACCGGGCTTTTATTTTCCACAGTTATCTTGATGCATCATGTCATTTTACTTTTTTCAGAAGACTAATTTTCCATGAATGTTTTGGATGACATTTGTTTGATAAAACATATTCAAATTAAAGGTCCCCTTTAAATGTATTATTCAATGCCAATATCAGTTTTTAAAGGTATCTTAAAATACAGCACTACCTTTCTTAATAGGAGAAAGGTATCTTTCAACATCATGAGGGAATTTAGTATTTAAATAGCCTTATATATGCAAGTCAAACTTTCATATGTGAATTCTGTGTATGTTCCCCCCTTTTATTTAAATATGGAAGAATCAAACTCCAGGGTAAAGATATATATCAATAATGTTGCATAAATTTTCAATTGATGTATGTCATATTCAATGTTTTCTTCAGTGGTTCTATTGACAACTAAATTTCCCAAAAAAAATTTTCCCACATTTTACTAACTTTACTGTTTCTGCTCTTTCAGCTCATTCCAGTTTATTTACTCAATTCTTGTGGATTCCATACCAATGCAGGATATAGTAAGAACATCCCTTATTTTGGCCACATATGCAAATGCCCTCACCATGTTTGGTCTTAGTGATAGAATTTTGTATTGTTCAATTTCAACACTATTAATCACAAGGGTTTGATTTTGAAGTTGCGGTCTGTTGATGGTAAGGTGTGTTCATGTTGATAGTACTTTTAGCTCCTACTGGCCTCTTGCTCTTCATTTTATATACAAGTGATATGTGGTCCAACATTAGTAATCAATGTTGGTATATGCTGATGATACTTTTCTCTATGTTGACATTCCTTATTCGTCAACAAGGCAAATAGCAGAATAGTAGTCTCGAACAGTTACCTCAGCATCCAAGTCTGCTGATTAATAGAATCTTAATCAATTTAGTGAATAATATGAAGATCTTAAATGTGACCCTTGATTCAAAGCTTACAACTGAATTGCAAATTAAGAATATGGCCTGGGCAATTTCAACTAACTTTGCCATCCTTCGCAAATACGAAAAGATTTATGGTGACATTACTCATAAATGCTTCTTTTCTTTTATTCTACCACTTTTTGCACTCCTGTGTGGTTATCTGCACAAAGGCACACTTAAGACTACTTGATCATTCTTTTAATTCCATTAAATTTCTCTTTTGACTTCTGGATACTGGGCTTCGTAGGGATATTGGGGCTCTTTCGGTCTTATAAAAGATAGTAATTGATCATTCACATACACTCTATAACTTTTTACCAGCTTTTTATCAACCAGCGAGAGATACCAGAAATTATGTGACCCTCAATGACATTAGATGATCATGTACATCTCAGTTTCATAATTTTTTTTTTACTGCCATTTGTAGGCTTTGGAAAAGATTTCCTTCGGAGACATTCTGACCCTTGATAACTTTGAAAGATCAGGTATATTTTTAAGGTGTAAATAGTGATGGTTTTCTTTCTTCTCATTCTTTCTTAGCTGTGTATTGACCTACACCGACACCTTTGATGGTATAAATCTTGATTTTTTCAGTGTGGCTCTTAATATGGCTTACCATAATATTAGACATTAATAATAATATATGATCTTTATGGTTCCTGTTCTTATTCCACTTATTCCACTGTCTTTTTCATTTATCAATGAGACTGGTACTGTTTCTCATAACATGTACTGCTTTTTGCTCTAATCATACCAGACTACATGACATTTTTTGGTGTGATATTCCAAGAGTAAGAGAAAAATCTGGGGACAGGGGAGGGTGTTAGATATCAAAGATTAGAGGGTTTTGTAGGAGAGTATGGTAATGAAAAGGGAAAGGAGGGAAGTAAATGCAGTAGATGCAGAAATATCTTGAGTAGATGGTGGGGGAGCAGAGCATAGGACTGTTTTGGAATAAGTTGAGAGAGAAAAACCTCGTCGTAGTGCTCCCTGTCTGGCCTGACGTAGAGTGAAGCCTAGTTTAAATCTGAGGACTGCTACCTCACATTCAAACTTGTAGGCAGGGCAGCTCCTATAAAACACATTATGGGAGTCTCCACAATTGGCACATGTACGTGATTGAGCAGGGCAATTTGGATGGTCATGACCAGGTTGGGCGCATATAGGACAGCGGGCTGTGGAGCATCAATGTTTGGCTGGGTGGCCAAAACGCCAATATTTTTGACATTGTCAAAGAAGAGGTCGATATTGTCAGACATGATAAGACAATCTACCAATATAAACCTCATGGGGGAGGTCCTGTTTATGGAAGCTAATCTTGGCAATATTGACATGAGATTTACATTGGCCTCTATGAGGAAGAGTGTAACACTGTACTGCTACAGCATCATATTCACCAAGGCAGGGAAGCTCATTTTCAGAGACCTTGTTATACATTTGGGGGAACAGACAGTTCCAGGACTAGTATTAAGAATTGGGTGAGGTTTGGTAGGAATGGGTTTGCCAATAAGGTCAGTTAGGGTAGAAAGTGCATGGGCTTGGGCTTCAGATGTAAATATGACAAGATGTGACTGATCAGAGCAACTGTGAAAGGTAACCTTGCCTACTTGTTTCTGGAGGCATTGCTGAAAGAGAAGGGTATTCTCAGAATAGGGGGCTGTGGGGGGAATCAAAGAATCAATCCCACTTAGGTGGGCCAAATAGACTACTCAGAAGGTTTGCTGAGGTAGAGGTTGTAGAAGGACGAGAGGAAGATGGGGTGGTGTGTAGTGGAGTAGTTCTGCAGGGAGGGGGGGGGGGAGGATAATAAGGATGAAGAGTAATAGTAAGGGAAGAGGGGGTTGACATTGAAGAGGGTTGTGCAGCAGGAGATGAAGAGGAGGTTATCGCGGATGAGGAAGATGTGTTTTCTAGGAGTTGAGTTATAACCTGGGTGGGTGTTTCAGAATGGTTAGAGTTGTTCGTAAGCGTTGAAGAGGATATTAGCATCAGTGGTCGGAGCCGAGGTCAAAGGAGGGGCAGGGGTCGGAAAACCATCAAAATCAAATTCAGATAGGCTATTTGATGACGGGACAAGCCTTAATGCCTCTATTAAGGGTCAAGAATCTTCATTACTTGGTCATGGTGAGCCTGAATAAACTTGGGAAAAGAAATGGTCTACCCCTTAGGGTTTCCTTAAGGGGTAAGGGCTAAGTAATTAACCAAGGGAATATTGTGTCTATGGCTCCTGGAGGCTGTTCGTGACTGACACAAAGCCAGCCTTATATCCTTTCAGCATGGCTCCTCACACCTTAGGAATGGGATAGAAGAAGGGTGTGTGTTTGTGTGTGTGTGTGTGTTTGTGTGTGTGTGTGTGTTTGTGTGAATGCATATTCTGAACTCTATATGCAAGTCTTAAATATGGTCTTGTATTTAGTTAAAAAGGAGGAATTATTACTTGTAAAACGAGGAAAATCAAGAGTATGTGATATCATGCATATACAACCAATCATTCATTCATACATTTCAACACTTATGGATTATAGCCAATCCTGCTTCTGTTTGACAAAGACCAATTCACCAGCAATATCAAAAGTTTTCTCAAATAAATTAATTCATTCGAATAAATAATCTTAAAAGAAATTGTCTCAAAAGTGTGCCTAGTAGCAGATCTGCTCATAAAAACAATTTGGGGGATATACAAATATATGAATTCTTATTAAAATTTATTATCTATTAAACTATGTACACACAACATGGTTAAATAAAAGTAGTATCAAGTACTTGAACCTTGTTTTTCTGCTTCCATTTGCTCTCTTCTCAATTGTTTTGTGAGATCTGATTGTTGTTGCAACACGTACAAATTCTCTGCTTTTCTTCGCTGTTGCCTTTCAACGTCTTTTATGACACCTTCATGGAGCTTCTCTCTATAAAAAAAAAAAAGAAAAAAAAAGAAAAAAAAAGAAAAAAAAAAGAAAGAAAGAAAGAAAAAAAAAAAGTTAATTTTCACATATTACCTCAGCATCCAAGTCTGCTGATTAATAGAATCTTAATCAATTTAGTGAATAATATGAAGATCTTAAATGTGACCCTTGATTCAAAGCTTACAACTGAATTGCAAATTAAGAATATGGCCTGGGCAATTTCAACTAACTTTGCCATCCTTCGCAAATACGAAAAGATTTATGGTGACATTACTCATAAATGCTTCTTTTCTTTTATTCTACCACTTTTTGCACTCGTGTGTGGTTATCTGCACAAAGGCACACTTAAGACTACTTGATCATTCTTTTAATTCCATTAAATTTCTCTTTTGACTTCTGGATACTGGGCTTCGTAGGGATATTGGGGCTCTTTCGGTCTTATAAAAGATAGTAATTGATCATTCACATACACTCTATAACTTTTTACCAGCTTTTTATCAACCAGCGAGAGATACCAGAAATTATGTGACCCTCAATGACATTAGATGATCATGTACATCTCAGTTTCATAATTTTTTTTTTACTGCCATTTGTAGGCTTTGGAAAAGATTTCCTTCGGAGACATTCTGACCCTTGATAACTTTGAAAGATCAGGTATATTTTTAAGGTGTAAATAGTGATGGTTTTCTTTCTTCTCATTCTTTCTTAGCTGTGTATTGACCTACACCGACACCTTTGATGGTATAAATCTTGATTTTTTCAGTGTGGCTCTTAATATGGCTTACCATAATATTAGACATTAATAATAATATATGATCTTTATGGTTCCTGTTCTTATTCCACTTATTCCACTGTCTTTTTCATTTATCAATGAGACTGGTACTGTTTCTCATAACATGTACTGCTTTTTGCTCTAATCATACCAGACTACATGACATTTTTTGGTGTGATATTCCAAGAGTAAGAGAAAAATCTGGGGACAGGGGAGGGTGTTAGATATCAAAGATTAGAGGGTTTTGTAGGAGAGTATGGTAATGAAAAGGGAAAGGAGGGAAGTAAATGCAGTAGATGCAGAAATATCTTGAGTAGATGGTGGGGGAGCAGAGCATAGGACTGTTTTGGAATAAGTTGAGAGAGAAAAACCTCGTCGTAGTGCTCCCTGTCTGGCCTGACGTAGAGTGAAGCCTAGTTTAAATCTGAGGACTGCTACCTCACATTCAAACTTGTAGGCAGGGCAGCTCCTATAAAACACATTATGGGAGTCTCCACAATTGGCACATGTACGTGATTGAGCAGGGCAATTTGGATGGTCATGACCAGGTTGGGCGCATATAGGACAGCGGGCTGTGGAGCATCAATGTTTGGCTGGGTGGCCAAAACGCCAATATGTTTGACATTGTCAAAGAAGAGGTCGATATTGTCAGACATGATAAGACAATCTACCAATATAAACCTCATGGGGGAGGTCCTGTTTATGGAAGCTAATCTTGGCAATATTGACATGAGATTTACATTGGCCTCTATGAGGAAGAGTGTAACACTGTACTGCTACAGCATCATATTCACCAAGGCAGGGAAGCTCATTTTCAGAGACCTTGTTATACATTTGGGGGAATAGACAGTTCCAGGACTAGTATTAAGAATTGGGTGAGGTTTGGTAGGAATGGGTTTGCCAATAAGGTCAGTTAGGGTAGAAAGTGCATGGGCTTGGGCTTCAGATGTAAACATGACAAGATGTGACTGATCAGAGCAACTGTGAAAGGTAACCTTGCCTACTTGTTTCTGGAGGCATTGCTGAAAGAGAAGGGTATTCTCAGAATAGGGGGCTGTGGGGGGAATCACAAAGAATCAATCCCACTTAGGTGGGCCAAATAGACTACTCAGAAGGTTTGCTGAGGTAGAGGTTGTAGAAGGACGAGAGGAAGATGGGGTGGTGTGTAGTGGAGTAGTTCTGCAGGGAGGGGGGGGGGGAGGATAATAAGGATGAAGGGTAATAATAGTAAGGGAAGAGGGGGTTGACATTGAAGAGGGTTGTGCAGCAGGAGATGAAGAGGAGGATGTCGCGGATGAGGAAGAGGTGTTTTCTAGGAGTTGAGTTATAACCTGGGTGGGTGTTTCAGAATGGTTAGAGTTGTTCGTAAGCGTTGAAAAGGGTATTAGCATCAGTGGTCGGAGCCGAGGTCAAAGGAGGGGCAGGGGTCGGAAAACCATCAAAATCAAATTCAGATAGGCTATTTGATGACGGGACAAGCCTTAATGCCTCTATTAAGGGTCAAGAATCTTCATTACTTGGTCATGGTGAGCCTGAATAAACTTGGGAAAAGAAATGGTCTACCCCTTAGGGTTTCCTTAAGGGGTAAGGGCTAAGTAATTAACCAAGGGAATATTGTGTCTATGGCTCCTGGAGGCTGTTCGTGACTGACACAAAGCCAGCCTTTCATCCTTTCAGCATGGCTCCTCACACCTTAGGAATGGGATAGAAGAAGGGTGTGTGTTTGTGTGTGTGTGTGTGTTTGTGTGAATGCATATTCTGAACTCTATATGCAAGTCTTAAATATGGTCTTGTATTTAGTTAAAAAGGAGGAATTATTACTTGTAAAACGAGGAAAATCAAGAGTATGTGATATCATGCATATACAACCAATCATTCATTCATACATTTCAACACTTATGGATTATAGCCAATCCTGCTTCTGTTTGACAAAGACCAATTCACCAGCAATATCAAAAGTTTTCTCAAATAAATTAATTCATTCGAATAAATAATCTTAAAAGAAATTGTCTCAAAAGTGTGCCTAGTAGCAGATCTGCTCATAAAAACAATTTGGGGGATATACAAATATATGAATTCTTATTAAAATTTATTATCTATTAAACTATGTACACACAACATGGTTAAATAAAAGTAGTATCAAGTACTTGAACCTTGTTTTTCTGCTTCCATTTGCTCTCTTCTCAATTGTTTTGTGAGATCTGATTGTTGTTGCAACACGTACAAATTCTCTGCTTTTCTTCGCTGTTGCCTTTCAACGTCTTTTATGACACCTTCATGGAGCTTCTCTCTATAAATAAAAAAAAAGAAAAAAAAAGAAAAAAAAAGAAAAAAAAAAAAGAAAGAAAGAAAAAAAAAAAGTTAATTTTCACATATTACCTCAGCATCCAAGTCTGCTGATTAATAGAATCTTAATCAATTTAGTGAATAATATGAAGATCTTAAATGTGACCCTTGATTCAAAGCTTACAACTGAATTGCAAATTAAGAATATGGCCTGGGCAATTTCAACTAACTTTGCCATCCTTCGCAAATACGAAAAGATTTATGGTGACATTACTCATAAATGCTTCTTTTCTTTTATTCTACCACTTTTTGCACTCGTGTGTGGTTATCTGCACAAAGGCACACTTAAGACTACTTGATCATTCTTTTAATTCCATTAAATTTCTCTTTTGACTTCTGGATACTGGGCTTCGTAGGGATATTGGGGCTCTTTCGGTCTTATAAAAGATAGTAATTGATCATTCACATACACTCTATAACTTTTTACCAGCTTTTTATCAACCAGCGAGAGATACCAGAAATTATGTGACCCTCAATGACATTAGATGATCATGTACATCTCAGTTTCATAATTTTTTTTTTACTGCCATTTGTAGGCTTTGGAAAAGATTTCCTTCGGAGACATTCTGACCCTTGATAACTTTGAAAGATCAGGTATATTTTTAAGGTGTAAATAGTGATGGTTTTCTTTCTTCTCATTCTTTCTTAGCTGTGTATTGACCTACACCGACACCTTTGATGGTATAAATCTTGATTTTTTCAGTGTGGCTCTTAATATGGCTTACCATAATATTAGACATTAATAATAATATATGATCTTTATGGTTCCTGTTCTTATTCCACTTATTCCACTGTCTTTTTCATTTATCAATGAGACTGGTACTGTTTCTCATAACATGTACTGCTTTTTGCTCTAATCATACCAGACTACATGACATTTTTTGGTGTGATATTCCAAGAGTAAGAGAAAAATCTGGGGACAGGGGAGGGTGTTAGATATCAAAGATTAGAGGGTTTTGTAGGAGAGTATGGTAATGAAAAGGGAAAGGAGGGAAGTAAATGCAGTAGATGCAGAAATATCTTGAGTAGATGGTGGGGGAGCAGAGCATAGGACTGTTTTGGAATAAGTTGAGAGAGAAAAACCTCGTCGTAGTGCTCCCTGTCTGGCCTGACGTAGAGTGAAGCCTAGTTTAAATCTGAGGACTGCTACCTCACATTCAAACTTGTAGGCAGGGCAGCTCCTATAAAACACATTATGGGAGTCTCCACAATTGGCACATGTACGTGATTGAGCAGGGCAATTTGGATGGTCATGACCAGGTTGGGCGCATATAGGACAGCGGGCTGTGGAGCATCAATGTTTGGCTGGGTGGCCAAAACGCCAATATTTTTGACATTGTCAAAGAAGAGGTCGATATTGTCAGACATGATAAGACAATCTACCAATATAAACCTCATGGGGGAGGTCCTGTTTATGGAAGCTAATCTTGGCAATATTGACATGAGATTTACATTGGCCTCTATGAGGAAGAGTGTAACACTGTACTGCTACAGCATCATATTCACCAAGGCAGGGAAGCTCATTTTCAGAGACCTTGTTATACATTTGGGGGAATAGACAGTTCCAGGACTAGTATTAAGAATTGGGTGAGGTTTGGTAGGAATGGGTTTGCCAATAAGGTCAGTTAGGGTAGAAAGTGCATGGGCTTGGGCTTCAGATGTAAACATGACAAGATGTGACTGATCAGAGCAACTGTGAAAGGTAACCTTGCCTACTTGTTTCTGGAGGCATTGCTGAAAGAGAAGGGTATTCTCAGAATAGGGGGCTGTGGGGGGAATCACAAAGAATCAATCCCACTTAGGTGGGCCAAATAGACTACTCAGAAGGTTTGCTGAGGTAGAGGTTGTAGAAGGACGAGAGGAAGATGGGGTGGTGTGTAGTGGAGTAGTTCTGCAGGGAGGGGGGGGGGGGAGGATAATAAGGATGAAGGGTAATAATAGTAAGGGAAGAGGGGGTTGACATTGAAGAGGGTTGTGCAGCAGGAGATGAAGAGGAGGATGTCGCGGATGAGGAAGAGGTGTTTTCTAGGAGTTGAGTTATAACCTGGGTGGGTGTTTCAGAATGGTTAGAGTTGTTCGTAAGCGTTGAAAAGGGTATTAGCATCAGTGGTCGGAGCCGAGGTCAAAGGAGGGGCAGGGGTCGGAAAACCATCAAAATCAAATTCAGATAGGCTATTTGATGACGGGACAAGCCTTAATGCCTCTATTAAGGGTCAAGAATCTTCATTACTTGGTCATGGTGAGCCTGAATAAACTTGGGAAAAGAAATGGTCTACCCCTTAGGGTTTCCTTAAGGGGTAAGGGCTAAGTAATTAACCAAGGGAATATTGTGTCTATGGCTCCTGGAGGCTGTTCGTGACTGACACAAAGCCAGCCTTTCATCCTTTCAGCATGGCTCCTCACACCTTAGGAATGGGATAGAAGAAGGGTGTGTGTTTGTGTGTGTGTGTGTGTTTGTGTGAATGCATATTCTGAACTCTATATGCAAGTCTTAAATATGGTCTTGTATTTAGTTAAAAAGGAGGAATTATTACTTGTAAAACGAGGAAAATCAAGAGTATGTGATATCATGCATATACAACCAATCACTCATTCATACATTTCAACACTTATGGATTATAGCCAATCCTGCTTCTGTTTGACAAAGACCAATTCACCAGCAATATCAAAAGTTTTCTCAAATAAATTAATTCATTCGAATAAATAATCTTAAAAGAAATTGTCTCAAAAGTGTGCCTAGTAACAGATATGCTCATAAAAACAATTTGGGGGATATACAAATATATAAATTCTTATTAAAATTTATTATCTATTAAACTATGTACACACAACATGGTTAAATAAAATTAGTATCAAGTACTTGAACCTTGTTTTTCTGCTTCCATTTGCTCTCTTCTCAATTGTTTTGTGAGATCTGATTGTTGTTGCAACACGTACAAATTCTCTGCTTTTCTTCGCTGTTGCCTTTCAACGTCTTTTATGACACCTTCATGGAGCTTCTCTCTATAAATTAAAAAAAAGAAAAAAAAAAGAAAAAAAAAAGAAAGAAAAAAAAAGTTAATTTTCACATATTACCGAAGTAGATTACAAAGTAGAAGTCTTCAACTATTTAAATGGACTCTGTGTAAATGGAAAGAGGAACATTTCATAACTGTATCAAATACTTTATAATACGATTAATGGAAATCTATTATAACCAAAAGCCTTAAACAGTCAAAGTAACATAAATGATGTGAATAATGGAAAACTATTCAACTTTTTATCAAACAAATTATTGATGAAAAGAAAGTGAAACATAAATGCATGTCAGAAAACCACTCAAAACACAAAATAGGCTTATTGTACAGAGTGGGGTTTTCTGCAGTACATTTACATGATACAGATTCTATCATATATATGTATACATTTTATATCCAATATCAATATATATTCTATCTTCTACAAAACTTCAATTCAACAGTTTTATTACATTCAGAAAATCCTGAAGAATAATATCCAATAACTTCTTTAGTGATTACATTTACAGTTATAGATGGATAAACCCTCAAATTTCTTACCTATCAATATTCTGTTTTATGTGAACATAACCTACAATGGCAGCTGTAGCCACACATGAAGCTCCAAGAGTTACTTTTGAGGCAAGCGACATGTTCTGGGGAAAAATGAAAAGTTGATCACAGTAAGTAATGTACACTGAAATATTGCTAGTGCATTTGAGACAATGTATTCCTTGTCTTCCTAAGGTAAAATGATATGACAGAAAAAAATGGCCTTGTGGTATAACAGTCCTGGACCTAAGGGCTTTATGATTATATTCAATTCTATTACATTTTCATCAACAGGAGTGGCATCATAGTGACAAATGAAAGATATAGTTCAGAGAAAATAAAGAGTACAAACTCTATGAAAGGACAATAGGAACAAGAAAAACTAGCATTTACATAAATGATACCAAACATCTATAAAAGGATACTAGGAACAAGAAAAACTAGCATTTACATAAAGGATACCAGTATAAAATAGCCACCCATTATGCTGGGAGACCAAAGGCATGGCAGCCATTTGAACTTCCATTAATTCCTGCACTGATCATGAATACATATAATATATACACCTTTCTGAATGTGTATGATTTCCTGCTTAGCTATCCTCTGATACTAGGACTACTGAAGAGGGTAAAAACATAACAAAACAAAATTACACCAAATAAATAGTTTGCAATAATTATAAGCTCCATGAAAGAAATGACAAAGTAACTTC
>NC_091555.1:31349188-31351162 GCF_042767895.1 Penaeus vannamei
CCATAAACCAAACACAGTACACCCCCCCCATACAATTTACCACAGAAGAAAGAGATGAACAGCTCCCTTTTCTAGGCATCTTAATCCACAGGCGACCTAATGGTCCGGCATTCTCCGTGTACCAAAAAAAAAAAAAAAAAAAAAAAAAAAAAATCATACATTATCTCTCTGCTCAAGGACACAAGTAGGCGTGATCACGGGCCTCTTTCTCCGAGCCCTCAGAATATATAGCCTGGAGTTTCTGAAGGAGGAAATGCAACACGTCTGCAACACCCTCCAACACATCCATTATCCTCGCTCCATGCTCACCCACCTCAGACGCAAAGCTGAAAAGATCATGCACAGACCGAGAGGGGACGACACGCAGAACAAGACTCACAGAATAATCATCCCTCACTCGGAATTGGCTGAACACCTGGAAGCCATACCATAAAGATAGCTACGTCTTCAGGCAAGATGGGAGATATAAGAGAAAAGAGGTCAAACCGCAACAGACCCCTCAGCCAGGTGTACGGCATACCCTGTGGTGGCTGTGATAAAGTTTACATAGACGAGACTGCACGACGACTCCACGAGCAACGAATCAACCAACACCGCAGCGCTCTCAGAAGTCAAGACGCGAGGAGCGCCTTCGTTGTTCGCGTCGACACCGACGGCCATCTCCCGAAGTGTTTCAGTTCAGTTAGATTTGCGAAGGCATGCTTCGCCCGGGCCTTTTCTCTGAAGTGGCCCGGCCTGTGTTAACTATTTCTAGTTAAGTGGTTTCTTTGAACTGCATGCTTATCGTGGTGGCTGGATTGCGAGCAAGCGATCCATCTGCCGCGGAGTAGGCATGTTACAGACCCGTTTTACTAGCCCGGTGGCTGTGGTGGGTGGTCCCTGTCTTAAAAATTGTGTGTGTTCACAATTCTGCAAATAATGTAACAGGGTGGCATTAGATTCGCCGCAGTGTTTGCATAACCTGGCAGTCTCACTGTCAATAATTTGCCAAGCGCATTGGTAACCTAGTTTTAGTCTGAATAGTATGACTTCAGTACCTCTTTTTGTGTTTGGAGGAAGGGCCAGTGGCTCATAGCCTGAAGCATCTGAGTACCCCTTAGCAGCGAGCGATTTTGTGATATTTTCTCTATGTGCGTCCCGGAGGACCGCACATGCTGGGGCTTTGGTTCTTTGGCTAGTTTTAACGAACATGGAGGATGTGGGCATACCCCTGCCCTTTTCAGCTAGTTTGTCAGCAAGCTCGTTCCCGTGAATGCCGATGTGGCTTGGGACCCAGTTAATGATGATTCTTCTACCCTGACTGAGGATTCTTTGGGCTATGGTTAGTACTGTTGTCAGGGGGCATGCTATCCTGTGAGAGATCAATAGTTCTTCTAGAGTCTGTGCGAATGACAACGTGCCCTGCCCGTAGGGACGCGTGTGTCAGGGCTTCCATGATCGTAACCGTTTCAGCTTGGAGCGTTGAGGCATTGTCTAATGGATGCTGTTTAATCCCTTGTTGCGAAGCCGGCGCCTGCAGTATGGTTTATGGGATCCACGGATCCGTCCGTGTAGTATGTTATGCTACCCGGAGGAGTTATTTGATCATTGATCCTTTGTGCTTATGCCTTTAGACTAGGCATGGAATATTGATCTTTTCTCATTGTAAGATTCAAAATTGAGATTTCGATCATTTCGTTTGCCTACGGCGGGGGATCTTTGTAGTCAGGGTGAGGGGAGTCCATGCCCTTGGCAAGCAGTGATTCATTTAGTTGAAAGCGTATCAATACTCTGGCTGTATGTGTGAGCCAATAGTTGTCCGCAAACAACTGGTAGTCTTGTTGTAGGCGTCTAAGTACTCTTTGTCTGAAATAAGAGTTTCTGGGTGCCTGCAGGACCTTGGAAAGGAACTAGGCTGCCATTAGATCAATTCTGGTGTCCATGGACGGCAAATCAGCTTCCATGAGGAGGTTGATGACCTTTGTCCACTTGTGT
>NC_091555.1:31354162-31366662 GCF_042767895.1 Penaeus vannamei
AACGATCATGGAGGATGGGGGCATACCCCTGCCCTTTTCAGCTAGTTTATCAGCAAGCTCGTTCCCTTGTATGCCTATGTGGCTTGGGACCCAGTTTATGATGATTCTTCTACCTTGACTAAGGCTGTGGTGGGTGGTCCCTGTCTTAAAAATTGTGTGTGTTCACAATTCTGCAAATAATGTAACAGGGTGGCATTAGATTCGCCGCAGTGTTTGCATAACCTGGCAGTCTCACTGTCAATAATTTGCCAAGCGCATTGGTAACCTAGTTTTAGTCTGAATAGTATGACTTCGGTACCTCTTTTTGTGTTTGGAGGAAGGGCCAGTGGCTCATAGCCTGAAGCATCTGAGTACCCCTTAGCAGCGAGCGATTTTGTGATATTTTCTCTATGTGCGTCCCGGAGGACCGCACATGCTGGGGCTTTGGTTCTTTGGCTAGTTTTAACGAACATGGAGGATGTGGGCATACCCCTGCCCTTTTCAGCTAGTTTGTCAGCAAGCTCGTTCCCGTGAATGCCGATGTGGCTTGGGACCCAGTTAATGATGATTCTTCTACCCTGACTGAGGATTCTTTGGGCTATGGTTAGTACTGTTGTCAGGGGGCATGCTATCCTGTGAGAGATCAATAGTTCCTCTAGAGTCTGTGCGAATGACAACGTGCCCTGCCCGTAGGGACGCGTGTGTCAGGGCTTCCATGATCGTAACCGTTTCAGCTTGGAGCGTTGAGGCATTGTCTAATGGATGCTGTTTAATCCCTTGTTGCGAAGCCGGCGCCTGCAGTATGGTTTATGGGATCCACGGATCCGTCCGTGTAGTATGTTATGCTACCCGGAGGAGTTATTTGATCATTGATCCTTTGTGCTTATGCCTTTAGACTAGGCATGGAATATTGATCTTTTCTCATTGTAAGATTCAAAATTGAGATTTCGATCATTTCGTTTGCCTACGGCGGGGGATCTTTGTAGTCAGGGTGAGGGGAGTCCATGCCCTTGGCAAGCAGTGATTCATTTAGTTGAAAGCGTATCAATACTCTGGCTGTATGTGTGAGCCAATAGTTGTCCGCAAACAACTGGTAGTCTTGTTGTAGGCGTCTAAGTACTCTTTGTCTGAAATAAGAGTTTCTGGGTGCCTGCAGGACCTTGGAAAGGAACTAGGCTGCCATTAGATCAATTCTGGTGTCCATGGACGGCAAATCAGCTTCCATGAGGAGGTTGATGACCTTTGTCCACTTGTGTCCTATCCATACACCAAGGTATAAGTAGTCCTTAACCCATTCCAGATCCATACCCTGTACAATGAGTTTTTTGTTTCTGACATTAGTTCTCAGAGCCATTGCTTTGGATTTTGCTGCCGATATTTTTAGACCCGTCCTTCATTCTTCATTCATTCTTCAGACACCAGGTTCAGACAATGCTGAGCTCTAGTTAGGCAGTGATTGCCAGAGGCTATGATTGCCAAGTCATCAGCATAAGAGATGATCTTGCATCTCTCTGGCAAGTGAATGTCGAGTATGTTGGACATGAGGGTATTGAACAGGGCTGGACTGAGAACCCCACCCTGAGGAGTTCCATTTTCAAGTGAAATGTGCTGCGAGAGATGGCCTTGAAATCTGACATTTGCTGACCTATTTTAAAAATAATCAGCTATCCAGGCCAAGAGTCTGCCTTTGATTCCTTTGTGGATTAGGGTCTCTTGAAATGCAAGTGGGCTTGCCAATTCAAAAGCCTTCTCCAGTTCTATGAAGACAACCACGGCGGGTGAGGTGCAGATTGTGTTTAAGAGTGTGGAAATGCTGTGTGCAGTGCTCTTACCCCTTGTGAACCCGTATAGGTGTTCATGAGGGGGTCCCGTCTTCCATCGGAGCCTGTTGAGTACCATCTCAGCTGTTTTACCCAGGCAGCTGAGAAGAGAGATGGGACGGTACTTGCCAGGCTCCTTTGGTTTTGGGATGGGAACTATTGTGGCTTGTTTCCAGCTCTGGGGCACCGTGGCTGTTTGCCAGGATTGTTGATACCCTGCAAGAATGCAAGTTCTGCCAGGCCTAAATGCGAAATGATCGGGTGGGAGATCCCATTAGATCCAGGTGCTGATCCAGAGCTGGTTTTGTATGACTTTCTTAGTTCCCCAAGAGAGAACAAGGCATCCGTGTCATCGGATTCGGGCAAGTCTTCCTGGATTTAAGTTTTGTTGTTTTTCCCTCATCACTGGAGGCAGGTTGTTGTTGCTGGTTCTAGCTAAGAACTCAAGCACCAATCTGTTAGCCTCTGACTGTGGATCATGATGAGTGCATTTCGGGGCTTAGCGGCTTGTCGCTTGCCTGACCCGTTTCCACAATTCTGTAAGGCTGGTCTGGTACCCAAAAGACTGGCACCATTCCAGCCATTTTTCCTGCCTTACTCTATTGGCATTTCCTTGGCATCTGCAACAGCTTCCCTCAACAGGGCCAGATTGTCGGGAGTTCTTTGCCGTCGGAATTTTTTTCTGCACATATTAACCCTGTGGTTGACCTCTTTGATCTCATCATTATAGTACCAGGCGTCTTTGTGAGTTCTGGACCATGGGCGAGTTTTGGGGATGGATTGTGAGCCTGCCTGATTTATGGCCTGGATTAGCCTTGCCTCTAGCACATCCACATTTTCATTATTGTTGGGTTCATTGTCTTTCAGACACCGAGCCAAGCCTTCCTGGAAGGCAAACTAGTTGGCCTTGTCTGTTTTCCATTTGGGAATGTGATGCGGTCTTTGGGCTGGACCTGCATCCATTAGGGTGGTGACTATGCCGTAGTGATCACTAGTAATCGCATCATCGACACACCACCGAATTATCTCCACCATTGTTGCCGTGGCAAAGGTAAGGCCTAGGACCCCTCCCCTCACGTGCGTTGGTTCTTTGGTGTTGAGAAGAGCTATCTCAGGGAACGTGTTAAGCACTTCTGCTATATGAATGCCTGCCGCGTTCGGGCTTTTGCGGGGATTCAGCATGGATATATGTGCATTGGTCTCCCCCTATGATCACTCGGTCTTGTGCTGCGGTAACACAGACCTGGTTTAAATCTAAGCTCTCACACAGTGGTTTGCTATATATAATATATATTTTAAAAGGACCCCCGGGCAGATGAATCTCAACAGCAAGAGATTCAACGCCATCTCCACAGTGCGGCGGGTTGGCTATTAAGGAGCACAGGATTGCTTCATTTACCAGAGTCAACAGGCCTCTAGCACCATCCAGGTTTGGAGTGGCGAAGGCATGATAGCCTGAGAAGCACACGGATCCCATAGTTAGTGTCTCCTGGAGCATGACAACGTCAATGCTCCTTGCTCGCACTATTGACTGGAGAAAGGAATTCTTGCTTTTATTGCTGCAGATATTCCACTGCAGAATGCTTAGATTGTGTGCCTTGATGGTTACTCAGTGTCACTTGCTTCAGCTTCAGATGCCCCAGTACTAGTGGTATCTGATAAATATAGATCCTCGTTGATTGAGGATTGTACAACTTCTTCTAAGTCAAGACACTCCGGTTAAGGGTCTACCGAGAGGTGTAGAGCCTAGGTTGGAAGTGCCACCTCGAGTCAGGGGATCAAACTTTGGCTGTATAGACTCGGCCAGCAGTGGGGGCTTCTACTGAACAGTTTCAATCTGTCCTGACAGACTAGCTGGGGTCTCACATGATGCTTCTCCCGAAGCTAGCCTGCCATTTGAAGATTTGGGGAAGGGAAGTGCTGCTCTTTTTCGGTTTGGAGGCTTCTAGCTTCCTTCCCTTCAGTTTGGGTCATAGCCGCCATGGCGACCTGGACTGCCTTCTCCGCCTCCTCAAGGCTGTTGCTACTGCAGAAACTACAGCACTCAACAGGAGAGTCATATCCTTCTCGTCAAAGAAAAGATTATCTACTGGGGGTCCTTTGCTGTGGCCTATGAACCTTTTCCCTTGGGTTCTTTTTCATTTTCTTGCCACTAGCATGCCTGGGGAATTCCTCTCTGTTAGAGGTATCCGGCTTTGGCTGGGGGGGGGGGGGTCTCCTTCCTCTTAGGAGGTCGGGAGTCCTTTCCCTTTTATTTTGTCCTCAGACATAGGTGCCTGGGGGCGCAGGGACAAAGTCAGGACGCTTTTGGGTTTGCTCCTGCTTTTTAATGACTGCCTGTTTCCTGGCAGAGCAAGCCAGGCTCCAGGCATGATGCTTCTTGGCACAGTTTGGACACGGCTGTTGTGTCCTGGCCATCTTTGTGTGCCTTGATGCAAACTTCTGTTTTATGTGCCTTGATGCATACACCACATATGGCTTTGGCCTTGCAGTTGGCCTAGTGATGCACAAATTTCTGGCACTTAAAACACGAGGGCTCTGGCACATATGTCCTGAGGTTGTAGGAGCCCCAGTTACCCAGATCAAGGGTGGTGATTAGGGCTTCCTTGAGGGTGACCAGGACTTGACTGGTTGGAGACTTCCCTTTGGTCATGCGAGAAGCCTCCACCACTTGTGGGAGAGACGTGATCACCTCCACGTCAAACCCTAGTGGGTAAACCAAGTAGCACCATCTTGGTCTTTTTCTCTTGGGAGGTCAGTGGCGAGATACACACTTTTCTCCTGTCTTTTAGCACCTTGATTTCCTGCAGGAAGTTCAGGGGATAATAATCATGCCCACATCTCTACAGATTCGAATTGAAAGTCTGACTTGCCTTTCCTTCTCCTATGCCCTAACCAGTTGGTAGGCATGGTCGAAGTCTTCAGTTTTTTTTTTTTTTTTTTTTTTGTACCTTAAACCGCATTAGTCGACTTGGGGTGTGCTCTGCCTCTTCTTCAGAGTCAGTTTCCACCCTTCGTCGCTTCACGCCTCCTCTATGCAGGGGTTTAAGGCCTTTAGAAGTGGGGGCAGCTGATTTGGCTGGTTCAGCTGGAGCCCCTTCTTGACTGAGGGAGTTCTGAGGAGAGTTCAGCTTTCCCTCAGTCTGGTGTGCATGGCCAGACTTTGTGGTTGGTGTTTCTGTCTTGTCCTTGCTCGGTTCAGCAGGCCGGACACGTTCGGCCTGCTTTTGGTTTTTCTTTGGTTTTTCGCCCCCCTGCAACCTTGAAAGGCTCCAGGGTGACTACCATGTTCTGATTCATTTTGTGGTCATGGAGAGAGTATAAAACAGATTGGTCCCCTTTCGGGGATTATCCTTATACCTCCTCTCAGGGTGAGGTCTTATGAAGGGCCTCAAAAAAAGCTCTGTTCCCTACACTCGACCCTTCAGCACCACAGGTCAGGAGATCCCCCTGGGTGGGCTGAACTCGGAGTTTTGGTGTGGTAAACGCTCTGCGCCCCAATCCTGCTACAAGGGAGGTGTGATCACGTCACCGCAGCCCAGGCAAATGTTGGAAATCGACGTTTCCCGCAGGCCCAGGCTGCACCAGGAAGTCAGAAGGAGAGGGCAAGAGTTAGGCACCGAAAAGTCGCCCTTGGTGCGTGGCCACAAACTATGTCCAGGACCAGAGGGTCCAGACCAGGTTTGTAACCTCGCTCTCCAAGGGAGCGGTAAATTGGCGGAGCTCTCTGTGTAGTCAAAGAGTATCAATCAAGCTCAAGTCTGATGGGTTTTGCTCTGGAGGATCACGCCAAGTGGGTGACAATAATGTCTCGCCAATTGGGTGATCTCTCTCTGTACACCACAGGGGAGAGGGCCTGTGTTGTGTGTACACAACGTCATGGAAGGAGGGAAGGGAGAGGAAGCGGTATAAGAGGGAAGGGAGGAGAAGCACTCGGGAAACACGGGGCAGGTGAGGACAGGAGAACGGAAGCGAAGTGAGGTCAGGTCAGGTGGAGAAAAGAAACGCAGCACCACGGGAGACACGGGGCAGGTGAGGACAGAAGACACGATGCGAAGGGGGGTCAGGTCAGGTCGGAGGATCAGGCGGTCTCTGTGATGGGAGACCGACATACGGAAGGAGGCGAAGGATGTGGGAAGCGATGGGGCTGTCGACAGGAGAAAAACCGCTGTTCAAGTTGAAATTGGGCTGCAGCTTAATCAGAAAAAATTCCACCAGTCTGCAGGCATAGACATCAGCGAAAGGGAAGAGAAAGCGTGCTGCTTTCCAGTCCATCTGATGGCCAGTGTCCCACTGATGGAAGAAGAGGGCGTTGTTGCTATGTCCCCTGGATACAGCGTACTTATGCTGAGACAGACGCTTAGTAAGACTGGCGCCTGTTTCACCAAAATACTGCTTATCACAGGAAGCACACGGAACAGCATAGGTGAGGTAGAGGGAGGGAAAAAATATATATATATATATATATATATATATATATATATATATATAATAAAATATATATATGTAATATTTTTTACATATATATATATATATATATATATATATATATATATATGTTTATATATATATATGTATATATATATATACTTGTATATATATATATATAAAAATAAAATATATATATATATATATATATATATATATTTCATTTATATATTTTCTATATATTTTTTTTTTTTTTTTTATATATATATATATATATATATACATATATATACATATACATATATATATATATATATATATATATATATTTATTTATATAATTTCAATATATATAATATTTTTATATATATATTATTTATTTTTTGTTTTTTATTATATATATATAATTTTTATTTTATTTTATATATATAAAATATATATATATATATATATATATATATATATATATATATATATAAATTATATATGTTAGATGCAGTATGTTGGTACAGTTTTAATTCAAGGGTATCAGAATAACTTCTGTGTAGTTCCACATTTATTTTCGTTACAGCCTAGTCACAAGAAGCATTCGAACTGAAAACAACAAGCCCGTATAAGAAACCAATAACGCACAATAGAAATGAACATGAATTTGAATATAAAACAAAACAAAATACAGGAGATGCAAAATCTATATAAGAAGAGCATCAGCACATTGCGAAATATGAAAATCAGAATTTGACAAACATTATCCTATTATTGAAAGAAATAAAATCTTCACAAGGCATTCCCATTTAAAGCAAAACATCAGAAAAAAAAAGGGGGGTTGGCTGTGGAACAACTGCCATTGAACATGTCACAAAACACTACCTTTGGGGGGGGGGCCGCGGCGCTGAACAACAAAGTATAATAACCTTAAATATACACACTGTTAACACTCACTTTGTATCCCAATAAAGACTGAAAACCCCAACTTCTTCATAAAATCCACTCCACGGTCGGTGCCCACTCAAAATAAAAGGATGGAAAAAGGCATTTGGCCCACCCAGTACAGACAGCAGTTCCCTTGGTTTATTTTTTGGGCGGGGAAACTGCAAGAGTTGACGCAGCGATATCGCACGCAAAGGAGTATGGGTAGTGGCGCGCGGTTTGAACGACTTTCCTTGGATACTTACCAACTAAATCAGATTTTCTTTCGTTTTAAGAAATCAAATAGTTAAAATTTCGCAGTTTTTCTACACCGCCCCCTATTAAGTGACCTATTTGATACTAAAAAAAAAATACTGCAAAATCTTTTTAATCCAACATTTCCGATAAGGGCACGTTCGGCTTTTCACCCTAGTTTTCAGTATTGATCTCACTTTCTAAGAGAAGGCACATCTTGCTAATAGGCCGGATATATTCTCCACTGACAGTTTTCAGTTTAGCACTGCGCACATGTCCATCACTATCACACATTACCTCTATCACTCGAGCAAGAGGCCATGTACCTCTGGGCAGCCTCTCATCCAAGGCTAAAACTATGTCTCCTTTCTTGACATCACGCCGTTTAATGTTCCACTTTTGGCGCTCTTGGAGGAGAGGTAGATACTCTTTAGACCACCTCTTCCAAAAGAGGTCAGCCAAGTACTGCACCTGCTTCCAGCGCCGACGAGCATACAGATTCTTGTTATCGGTATTCATGACTGGACCAGGTGAACCCTTCAAGTTCAGCAGCATGCTCGGAGTCAGTGGTTGCAGGCAATCAGGGTCGTCCGTAACTCTGGTCAAGGGTCTGCCGTTAATGATGGCTTCAACTTCGCATAACAGAGTGTGAAGACTATCATCAGTTAGTGTCTGTTGATAGCAAATACCACTCAAAACACGCCTGATAGAGCGAATCTGACGTTCCCAGACTCCACCGAAATGTGAAGCATGTGGTGGATTGAAGCACCATGAGATGCCTCTAGTTGACTTGGTGTCACAGATGGCAGTTTGATCAAGAAGCTGGAGCTCCTGACGAAGAACTTTCTCTGCACCCACCAGGTTTGTGCCATTGTCGGATCTGATGGACTTCACTGGACCTCGTCTTGTTGAAAAATCGTCGAAGAGCGTTGATCAATGAGTCCATGACCTCAATATGGACTGCACGTGATGTTAGGCATGTAAAGACTATGCCATATCTCTTAAGGTTTGACCTGCCTTTCCTGACGAGAAAGGGTCCAAAACAGTCGGTGCCTGTGTGTGTAAATGGTGGCTGGCCTGGTATAATACGATCTTCAGGAAGGTCAGCCATTTCTTGAGTCATTGGTCGTGCACAGATGGCCCTGCACTTCATGCAACTCCTTACCACAGAACGTGCAACAGCATTTGCATGTACAACCCAAAATTTTTGTCTTAACTCAGAGAGAAGATAGTTCTGACCACAGTGAGCTAACTTCTCGTGATGCCCCCCTCACCATCAGCTTCACCAAAGATGACTTATTGGGTAGGATAATTGGATGAGTGGCATTGAAGTGACGCCCAGAGTGTCTTAGGCCCCCACCTACTCTAAGCAAGCCATCTTGTAGAAAAGGTCTTAATCTCACTATCTTGCTTGAGGCTTGTACTCTCCCATCTGGCTTTCGTGACAGAGAGACAATTTCAGATGAGTAGTTCTCTTGTTGAACTAATTTCCATATGTGTGTTTCTGCATCTGTTATTTCTTTGCTACTAAGGCAATTAACGTCAGGCAACTTGGGTACATACTTTCGCTTCAAGAATCGTCTGACCCATGCATGACAACGCACAAACTTCTGCTAGTTCGAGAAACGAGAAGCAAACTCCTCAATGAATGACATTACTGTTGTCACTGTCTCACATACCATGACAGACACCTTTACTTCTACATCATCTTCCAGTGATCCATGTTTAACATCTTCTGGAACTTGTGGCCAGCTGGATTCAGGCTCATGAAGAAATCTTGGTCCTCTAATCCACATTTCAGACGTTAAAAAAGTATCAACATCAAGACCTCTAGATGCAAGGTCAGCAGGATTACTCTTTGTGTCTACATATCTCCAAGCACTTGCTGAAGACAGTTCTCGGATTAGGTTCACTCGATTTGCGACAAAGGTGTGGTAACGAGCCTTCTGATTGAACAAGTACTTGAGCACTGAAGTGCTGTCTGTCCAAAAGACTGAATCTTCCAATTTCAACCCCAGTTCCTTTTGTAATTTACAGTCCATTCGAGCTGCAACGGTGGCAGCCGTCAGTTCTAGTCTTGGAATATTTGGGTGGGTTTAGAGGTTTTCAAACTCTTACTCGTGCCATAACCAAAGTGCAGTATACCCTTTCCGAGGCATTTACCATCTTCAAGTAGGAGGCTGTGCCATAACCAGACTGACTTGCATCTGCAAAATGATGGAGCTGATAAGAAATGACGGAACCAAAGGAAATGGGCACTAGGCTTCGTGGCAGCTTAAATCTTGACAATTTTGGTAACTGTTCCAACCATTTTCTCCAACGAGCAGCTTCCTTATCACCCATATTTTCATCCCAACCTAACTGCACCTGACACATGTCTTGAAGAATCTTTTTTTGCTGGCAGTGTCAAGGGCGCCACCATGCCAAGGGGGGTCATATATAGATGCTACGATAGATAAAACTCCTCGGCGTGTTAGTGGCTTGTCGCCAAGGCAGATTTTGAATGTGAAGCAATCTTCGGCCATCGACCAGTTTTACACCCAAGGTCCTTTCAACGGGGGAGATCATCCTTACTGAGGTCTAGAGAAGCAACCGACGCATCCCTCTCCGTTTCAGAAATCTTCTTGAGCACGTCCTTGTTATTGGCTGTCCATTGGTTCAGACGCCAACCACCTGCATTACAGAGAGCAATGAGATCTTTGATGATTTTTATCAGACTCTCTTTGTCATCATGGGCCAGCAGGAGATTATCAACATAAAAACTTTGTATTATGGCAGTGACAGCTTGTTCATCAAAAACCTCACCGTGGTCCTCAGCAGTCTTCCTTAAGGCATAATTTAAAACAGCTAGGAGAGGATCTAGCACCAAAAACATGAACATTCTTTTGGGTAATCACTTACAGGCTTATTGATATCACCATCTGACCACCAAAAAAAAACGGAACACATCACGATCCTCTAGGGGAACCTTGACCTGATAAAACATCTCGATGTCCGCTGTGACTGCATAGTGACCATGCCTGAACCGCATGAGTACCACTATTAGAGGATTTGTGAGGTCTGGCCCTTGAAGAAGATGGTCATTTAGGGAAGTGCCATTGAATTTAGCTTTAAGGTCATAGACGACACATACATTCAGCTTAGTGGGAGGACGCACAGCATGATGTGGCATGTACCATATTCTACCATCATTTCGTTCTAATCCTGATGGAGGTACTATTTCAGCATACTGTTTGCTTATATTCTTTTCCATTTGAGTGAAAGTATGTCTCCTTGAAAGTCTTGTCAGATTCCAGCTTCCTTTTGAGGCTTTTCATTCTACGTACAGCCATTTCAAGATTGTTTGGAAGTGGACTACTGTCCCCGAAGGGGAGTTTGACTACATATTTACCCGATTCTTGATGGATGGACTGTGAGATCTTATCGGAAAATAACTTATCTTCCAGCGAATCTTCACGTTGGGAATGAACTTCCTTTTCCCAAAAGTCAGCATTGAAGTGCTCTCGTAAGCACTCGCCAAGATCTTGTGTTGGGGAAATATGATATACCGGGGCAGTCAAAGGGTTCCTGGGGCCAGTTGGTCCAAAGACAACCCAGCCAAATCTGGTAAGATAGGCTGAGGGTTCGTCATCAGTCCCCCTGTCTCTGGTCGAGTATGTAACGGTTCAAAATGCTATTGAGTCCAATTATAAGTTCCACCTCTTGATTGTCGCCAGGCAATCTTTGTAGATCCACATCATTCAGATGAAGCCATTTTTTTGTCCAGTTCACGGGCATCATGCTGTCAGTAGTTATGCTGAGTTTGTCTGTAATGTACACTTCATTTACGGTAATGTTATTTCCACCGCTTATGCTGCTCAACATAAGTGGTACACGCTCGTTGCACATGAATATTCCCTTTTCAGTTTTCATTGCTTGCCTCACTGGTAGGGGCCCTTTGGGTTCCCAAACGTTGTATTAAGCTTCGAGCAGCCAGAGTTGGTGCAGCACCACCATCTATGAAGGCGTAAGTGGAGGGCGCTGTTATTCACTCGGACAGGCAGGATCTTCATCATAATCCTCCCATCAGGCCCCACAATCAAGAATATTAGGGACAGGGTAGAGCATCTGTTAATGGAGAATTAACACTTGGGGTCACACTTCCCTTGGCTTCTATGCCACCCCCCCGTTGAGGAACTAGGTGTACCCCCAAATTTTTCGTAACAGTCAGGTATGTTCTCATTGCTGAACACCTCAACACTCCCAGTTGGAGATCTCTTGTACTTACGGGATGGTGCAAAACTCTTTGCTATTGGGGGGTGTAACAGTGTGTTTGGGGATAGTAGGCACCACATCGATCGCACTGGCTCTTGTCATTACAGAAACGATGGCCATGGCCGGGTTTTAAGCAGCGAAAACATAGCTTGTTGTGTGTGACAATATCCCCCTCGTTCGTCAACATCTTTCCTGCCGAACTTATAACATGCAAAAAGCTTATGTCCTTGGCCATTAAAACAGTGGCATTTATCGCTGGTACTTGGGGTCATATCCATTGCATTCATATCCAGAGCATGGACATTTAGACTATTTACAGGCTTCCGAATGATGATGGGTTTATTGGTCGTGTGACTTGGCTTACCTCTTCCTGCTTCAATATAACGTATTTCCTCTGCTACCCTGGCTTGATCTTTAACAAATTTAACAAGTGCAGAGAATGAACTTGCAGATTTAGTGCCAGGATCTACACATCTCGAGGGCCCCCTTGGTTCTCAAGTATCTCGGTAGCTTACCAACAATTTTAGATATTGTCTCACGCAACTCCATCCGGCAGATATTATCACCTAAGGCCATCTCTACATTAAATAGGTAGGAGCCGTATTTCTTTAGACCTTCTGCATCTCCAACTTCAATGTCTTTCCATGTAAATAATTTTGAGATGAAGGACTCAAGGAGTTCACTGGAGTTTTCCCTATTCTTCTCTCAGCATCCTCCACGCTTCGTCATATCCATGGTCAGGTGGTAGGTGAAGGCAACCTTCAATAAGGTCCTTTGGTGGGCCATCCAACTGGTTGTAGAGCTGTGTGAGCCTTCGCCTTGGATCATTAGTGTTGCTCTCAACATTCCATTCAA
>NC_091555.1:31388739-31396239 GCF_042767895.1 Penaeus vannamei
TACTTCATCATTAATATAACTGCATTCTTATTGTTATCATTTTTGCCATCATTATAAAAAAAGTACGTAAATCTCAGTCTTTGCCTCCTTCTGATTATCACTATCATTGCTTACCTTTACCTATTTGTACATTTTCGTTTTTAACATACGTTTGTCTTTTTTATTTTTACATTTTTTTCGAGTCGTGTTGAAGTAACTGTCGGCATTTCCCCGGGGGTTCCTCTACACGTATGGTGCTGCCGTCTAGAGGGACGAACCGTTTCACAATGACCACAGAGCCAGCTTCTCTGTGAGAATCAGGTAAAGAGTTCCGCTTTCTCAAGTACCAAGGAACGCCGTTGCTTCTTCAAACATTCTTTTTCATGATTTTGCAAGTCTATTTTCATCAGCAAAATCCATCTGCTGGAGGAGCCTTGGATAACCCTTCAGGCCTCAAAAAGTTTGCCAGGTAGAACTATGGCTCTTTTATTTTTCCCAAATTGGATAATTCCCTCGGGACCACGTGGTAATCGACGAGTTGTTGTACGCTTGTTTCCCTTTGATTCAAACAACTTCTTGCGTTTGTTTTCCTATGATCCGGGCAATTGAAACCTTCAGGAGCGGAGGGGTGTCCCTAAACACGGGCCGGTAGAGGCGAAGTTTACTTCTACTCAGAATGGGATCACCTGCCGTAGGGGAAACGAAGGTTATCATAATATTGACATGCGCCTTAAACTTGTCTGATATTTACTTCACATCTTGAACTAGCGGCGAGGGAAGCATACATCGCTTTATGTGAAATGCTATCTGACTTCCCGTCTCGACAGGAGACCTGCAATTACAGCACACGGGTCGGCATCGGGGACACTGGCCATTCACCGTGATCGAAAGATATCCCAGGGTCCGGTCGGCGGAACGAGAGGCCAGGCCGAACAATAACCGGTGGAGGCGCTCTGTAAACTCCGGACCCCCTGAGGCATCCGACTTTGGCTCCATATTGAAAGAAGCGAAGGCTCGAACACCCTTATTTGTTCGTTCTCCCCGAGGGTTCAATAGCTTACGAGGTGGCTGCCCATTGCTGTTTTGACCGCTGCTGATGGTGCTGCTGATGGTAGCTGGGTGATGACGGCGGTGGTGATGAAGGACGACCCGGGTGGGGGGAAAGACCACTCGACTGAGGAGTGTCAGCGGGCGAGGTAACTGCTGGTTCGGTGGAGCTTGAACTAAAGATAAGTACGTAAAAGTTTTTAGGGGTTCACTTTTCACTTATGATTCTGCTGATGTGAAAATAGAAAAAAAAAACGGAATATTAACAATAATATTATCAAGAGTACTGGTATGAAAATGTAAACTACAAGAATGATGATAATAAGTACTGATAACAGTTATGATGATGAGAGTAGTACATGTGATAAGAGCAATACTATTACTGTTGATAATAATCATAATTGTAATGATAATAATGATCGTATCAGTACATCAACGATACAGAGAAAATGTGATGATAATGGTAGAAATAAAAGTAATGGTAATAGTTCTAATAAAGATGATAATGCTAATGTTGAAAATTCTGAATAAAGGATAATGAAAATAATTAGAGTAAAAATCTAAATTCAAATCATTATGATAATAAAACAAGAATTACCATGATGGTAATGATGTTAATGAAACTAATATTGAGTATGATTGTGATAATTAAATGAAACATTAATAAGATAGTAATAAAGACAATAATGATGATAATAATGATATTGATAATAATGATGGTAGCAGCAATAGCGATGATATTCATCATTTAATAGTGGTAATAAAGATGATGCCGATGATGATAATAACAATGATAATCATGACAATAATAATGATTAGTAATAGTGATAAGGATAATGATACAAAGTAATGACAATGACATGAATAGTAGTAACAATAATAATAATGAGAATAATGATAATAAGCACTAATAATGATGATAACAATGATGACAATCATAATAGTATCAATGATAGTACTTGTACTACTACTGCAATAACTACTACTAATGCTACTACTACTACTACAAATAATAATAATGATAGAAATCATGATGATAATGCTAATGATGATAATGACAATAAGTAATTATTTTTCATATAATAATGACAGTAGTAGTAGTAATGATAATGATAATAGCAATGATAATTATGATGATAATCATAATAGTAATTATGATGATAATGATAATGATAATCATAATAGTAATTATGATGATAATGATAATGATAATAACAATGATAATGGTAATGATAATCATGATAGTAATTATGATGATAATGATAATGATAATAATAATGATAATAATAATGATAGCAATAATAATGATGGTGATGATGATGATGATGATGATAATAATAATAATGATAATAATAATAATAATAATAATAATAATAATAATAATAATAATAATAATAATAATAATAATAATAATAATAATAATAATAATGATAATAATAATAGTAATAATAAAAATGGGAATAATGATGATGATGAGGAGGAGGATAGTAATGATGACAGTAATGCCGATTATGGTAATAGGAATGAGTATAGCAACAACAAAAACAGATGATAGTAATACTAATACTAAAAATGAGGATAATGATATTGATAATGATTATGATTATGGTAATAATTGCGACAATGATAACGATAATAATAATGATAATCCTAATAACAATCACACTGATACTAATGATGATAATAATAATAATAATGATTATTATTATGATAATGATAATCATAATAACAACAATAACAATGATGATAATGATAATGGTATCAGTAGTACTTTTAGTAATAATAACAATAGTAATTATAGTGACAACAATACTGATGTTAATAATGATAATAATAAAAAGGATGATAATAGTTATGATAATGATAATGATAATTATAATAATAATAAGTAAAAGAAGAATGACAATAATGATAATGGTGAAAGTAATTATAATAATAATTATAATGATACCAATGATAATAGTAATAGTAATAATGATAATAGTGATGATGATAACCATAAAAATAGTAATAATAGTAAGAATAATAACGATAGTAATAATAACGATAGTAATAATAATGATAGTAATAATAGTAATAATAATAATAATTATAATAATAATGATGATACCTATTATCATGATAATGCAAATGCTAATGGCAATTACAATAGTGATAATATCGTAAATATATTGTTATTGATGAAAATAGTAATCATCATAATGATAATAATAAGAATGACAATAATAATAATTATTATTATTATAAAAATCATAATAAAAATGATAACAGTTATGGTAATCATAAAAATAATGATAACAATAATAATGATAATAATAATAATAATGATTATGACAATTGATAATGATAATAATGATAACACTAACAATAATAATGATGATAATATAACTAATAATGATGACGATGATAATGATGATAATAAGGATAATACTAGCAATAATAACAATGATAATAATGATTATGATAATAATAATAATAAAAATAATAAATATGACAATAATAATAGTAATAATATCGATAATAACATTAATAATGAGATAAGAATAATAAGAATCATAATAGTATTAAAAATAATAGTAATGATAATAATGATAATGATAATAATGATACCAATAATAGTAGTAGTAATAATATTATTAATAACAACAACAATAATAATAATAATAATAATAATAATAATAATAATAATAATAATAATAATAATAATAATAATAATAATAATAATAATAATGATAATAATAATAATAATAATAATAATAAAAATGATAATAATAATAATAATAATAACAACACCACTAATAATAGCAATAATCTTGATGTTAATAAATAACAATGAAAATGATGCTGCTACTGCTGCTGCTGATGATAATAATAATGATAATAATAATAATGATAATAATAATAACAATAATAATAATAGTAATAATAATAAAAATAATGATAATAACAATGGCAGTATTGGTAATGATAATTGTAATAATAATAATAATAATGATAGCAATGATGAAAATAATAATGATAATAGTAATGATAATGATAATAACAATAACAATATTATCAGAACAACAAGAACAGCAACGCTAATGATGGAAATGATAATAATGGTAAAAATTCTAATGTTAGTAATAATGATAATGACAGCAATAATAATAGTAATAACAATAATAACAGCAATGATAACTACAACAAGAGCCATGACAGCAACAATAGTAATAGAAATGATAATGATAATGATAGTAACAATGATAATAATGAAAATAAAAGTAGTGATAATGATAATAATGATAATGGTACTAATGACAATGATAGCATTGATAATGATAATAATGATAATTACAATAATAACAACAATGATAATAGTAATGATAATTATCATGATAATGATGATTATGACATTGATAGTAATAACCAATAACAGGAATAATAATAGAAATAGAAAGAGTAATAATAATAATAATAATGATAATATTAACATAATAATAAAAATGAAGTTGATAATAATGATGATGATAATAAAAAATAATGATAATAATAGTAATGATATTGATAAAGATAATAATGATAACATTATCATTATTGTAATGATAACAATAACAGCGATAGTACTAACAATAAGGATAATGATAGATATGATATTAGTGATGATTATGGTAATGATAATATTAGTAACAATAACAACAACAATAACAATAATGATGTTAATAATAATATAAATAATAATAATGATAATGACAATAATAATAAAAATGACAATAATAACAACAATAACAATAATAATGATAATGATAACAATAATGATAATAATAATGATAATGACAATAGTAATAGTACTAGTACTAATGACAATAATGATAATAATAATAACGATAACGATGAAAATCATAGCAATAGTAATTGTAATAAAAATAATAACAACAACAACAATAATAATAATAACGATAGAATTTATAATAATATGGATAATAACGATAATAATAATAATCATAATAGTTAAAATTATAATAATGATAATGATTTTAATAATGATAATGATTTTAATAATGATAATGATTTTAATAATGATAATGATTTTAATAATGATTTTAATAATAATAATGAAAATAATGATAATGATAAAAAATACAGATAATGATATAAGCATGATACAATGTTCCCACTACTATTACTACTTCATTGCTACTACTACTACTACTACTACTACATTTACCGTTACGAATTATGATAATTGTAACGATATTGTAGGAACAATGATGATGACAATGATGATGATAATAGTAATGGCGATGATGATTATAACAAAATTGTCTGAAACTTTTACACTGAATATAAGTTATATTCAATCTACGGAGAATATACAATGCAGTTCCCATTCACACACACAGATATTTCGAATATTGTCCACACTTTTATTATTGCCTTCTGTTGCAATAAGATGTCAGAAATGACAGTGCAGGAATTAAATAGAAAGAAAGAAAAAAAAGAAAAAAAGTAATAACAAAAATGCAAATCTGCAATTCACAATAACATTAATTTCTGGCTCTGAGCTCAGTGACTGATGGCGTTATTACAATCTGTTGTTATAAAATCAGCGCTAATTTGTTGCAAATCAATGATGAAACTTCTGCTATTCTATTATCATGGTGTAATTAATGAATCGACAGTTGGTAATTAAAAGTGTGAGTTTATACCGCATCTGTCGTCATTAAATCATTCTTTTTACGAAGCGCATCGAACATTTAAGCTTTTAATGCGACAGGTTATTAGCCGTAATGATCTGTTATTATTGTAATTCACATTTTTCGTATTATTTGTTCATTCAAAAAATATGATATACTTGCTCTATATCTGTGTATAATCATTCTAGATTCAAATTGAAATCGTCAATATTTCTCACGATTAGTACGGCTAATTATTTTTTTTATTACTCCTACTGCAGATTTCACAGGATGATTTTGCTTTGCCAGTGACTGTTGATTTATGACATCTGTAAACACCTGTAAACACTTCAAGTCTACTCTCTTCAATGTCTTATCTATTCGAAGCGAGTAAATATTTTCTCTGCTTTCATTTCATTATCCCGATTCGTATTATGGAACTGTGCTTGAGCATTTTTAAAAATCTATTTATTCACTTTTCCATTGTTATTAATCAGTTATTTTCGGAATGATATACGATTGTATGCCATTGCTGTCTGTCTATTGTTTCCATCTCTCTTTTAGTATTATTTTGTTTTATCCGCATCCTTCTTTTCTTTTTCAATTACTACTTTTTTACGCTAATTTTCTCTTACCTCCGCCGCCCAACACTACTGCCTCCACCCCTCGCTCTCCCCCTTCTCCCACTCCTCTCTCTCCCCCTCCACCACCCTCTCTGCTCTTCCCTCTCCCTTTCTCCCCTCCTGTGTCCACCTCTCTCTAATTTCTACTCTCTGGTGCACTCCCTTCCTGTTCCTCGACTTCCTTCCTTTTTCTTGTTCTTCATCTTTGATCTTCCCTAACACTCAACAACGACACTCCTCCCCGTAGGCGCTCACTGCCGATTTTATTCTCTCCTCTTTACCCACCTACTTCTATTCTCCGGTCCTTCCCCCCTTCCCTCTGCGTATCCCTTCGCCCTCTGGCTCACTCTACTGTTTCCTTGTTGCCTCCTCCATCATTTTCTTTTTCTCGGCTTCCCTCTTCCTCTGCAATACACTTCTGACTCTCCAACTCCCCCCTCCCCCTCCACCTCATCCTATCCCCCCCCCCCCGCGTCACATCCTCCCCACCTTCCTTGCCATCCTTTTCTCTGGACCCGCTACTATTGAGAAATTGATACGCCCTGGATAAACTGTTTATATAATTAGGGAGATCCTTTCTTTTTGAGGCTATTCAGCGCAAGTCTTGAAATCTTCCTTTTGAGAGTCGGTGTTGCGAGAGGTAAGATAAGTTTCAATGGTATCCCAGCACGCTATTATTCGTCGTCAAATAATTACTTTGATAAAAAAACGATCGCGTATGACACTGTTGCCGGTCGCCAGTCATCGTCACGCAACTGTTTAGTATTTAAGACACTGCATTTGATAGCATCGTGAGAGGCGAAACAAAAATACGACACTGGTATTCCAAAAATCTTACCTCCACTTGCTACCATCTATTCAGAACGTAGTGCCTAGCCCCTGGGCATTATTCCTCCTGTATTGAAAGGCCGCAGTAAGGTCCAATACGCTGTGACTCCTGTTTGTCACCATAGCCCTTAGTGCTTTGGACACTACGGTTCAGATTAGCATGTGGAACGACAATACAGTTCAGTCAACACACCCAACTGAATGACTGGATATACAAACTGCTTTTGATTGAGTTAGAAACATCTTTTGAATGGAAGAAAGCTTGTGAAATATGTACCATGTTTGTCCTGTCATTTTGCTATTGAGGGAAATATGAGCTCGACGATAATGTGTGACAAAGTATCGCTCACATGGTTTGTTTATGGCTA
>NC_091555.1:31414190-31416690 GCF_042767895.1 Penaeus vannamei
GATTATTCACATTCGACAACCCCACTTCTGTACCCTATAAAACCCCGTGGCTCGCCATGTAGACTGTAGCTCTGTGTTGCATCTTTTGTTTGTTTTTTCTGTTTGATTATTCACCTGAAAAAGTTTTTCTAGATATGCTACCGCTCCTTTTTTAGATATATGATTATTCACACTTGAAAACCCCCCTCTGCTGTCCTATCAAATCCCGTCACAGAAATTCACCCCCTATGGCACTCATGTAGATGTCATTCCTTTCTTCGGCCACATGTCTGATCGGACTGTGCTCTGCTGTCTGTTTCTCTTATTCAGTTCATGCGCACTGTCTTTTGATGATGATCCGGGGTTGGCATATCTTATCTATGTCTAAAAGGGGGGGGATCTCTTTCGGGTTTTTCCCCATACAAAATCAAAGGAAAAAATAGGTGTGTGTATGTGTGTTATTGTGTGTGGGGGGAGTTGGTGGTGGTGGTGGTGAGGGGGAGAGAGAGAGAGAGAGAGAGAGAGAGAGAGAGAGAGAGAGGGGTCTGTGTGTGTGTGTGTAAAGGTGTCTGTGTGTGTGACCGCAGTGGGAAGACGAGAAAGGTTTTTTTATTAGGAGTTTTTTTAAAAAGGTAAAAAAACCCCCAGGGATGAAGGCAATTTACAGAATAGCGGAGTTAAAAACTGCGAAAAAGGGAAATACAGCTGTGGTAAAGAAAAAAACCCTACTTCTTGATAAATAGGCTGCCCGAACGAAGGAAATAATATGATTTTGGGGGGGGTTCTTAAACTCAAAATAGCATCACAAATCAAAGAGGTAACACCAGAAAAAGGACCAGTACAAATTATTACTACAGAGGAAATGAATGTGCAAAAAATTAAAAGCAACAGTCGGAAAATGGGGATTCGAAATTTTGAATCAAAATGGGTATTTTCTTTGGGGGGGAAAAACGTGACCAAAGGGGAAATATCGGGGAGAAAAAAGGGGGTGAAATTATTACACTATACAAGCAGAAGGGGGGTTTTGAATCATGAACTGTTATGGGAGGCAACATTCTGGAACATCTTTCGACTTTGACTTTAAAAAAAAAAATTTTAAAAAAAAGGGGGAAATTGTTTAAAAAAAGTACAAAAATTCATCATGAAATACAGATGTTATCACAGAGCAACTGGAATTTTTTTTTTTCTGTAAATATGAAAATGCTAGATTACAAAAAAGATATAGTGTAATCACCAAGACTCAAGAACGAAGATCGGGGAAAAAGTAGGGGCAGGATTTCCCGTAGAGGCTACCCAAGTCCAGTTTTGGGGTTCCTTTCCTTTTCTCATTGCGCTGGACGCCCCCAACAGATACACACACAAATGGTGGGGGAGTTGTTTTTATGTACAAGTATTTGCTAAACACACCCCGCATATAAATATGAATATGAAAATAAGTTTAACTATGTGTGTGTGGGGTGTGCGTATGTTTTTTAATAATATATATATATATATATATTTATATATATCTATATATATATTTTTATATATATATATATATATTTATATGTATGTATTTATCTATATATATTTATATATATATATATATATTTATATTTTTTTTTTATATATATATATATATATATATATATATATATATATATATATATATATATATATATATATATATATATATATACATTACATAAATACACACATATATTTTTTTTAATACTTAATATGTATATACATTATTTTACACATAGTACATATAGATATGCATGTCTTTTTAAGCATCTCTGATTCCTTGGCACGGCGGCAGGCGCCCCCCAGCCCCCCTTAAAAGGGGCCCCCCCCGGGGGAGTTCCTCCCCACTTTATTCCATCCTCGAGCCGAACAAATAAGGCAAATGGACAACCTCCCCCAAAGGGGCGCCAAATTTTTTAGGCAAGAAAAGGGGGTTGTCAAGTAAAAATACTTCTCAAAAACTCTTGATGAACTCTGACATAAAAAAAAACGGGGAAAAGAAAATGAATACCCGGAAAAAATGAACAAACCCCCAACCCGGAAATGACTGTTTGGTTTCACCCCCTTTGTTGCAGAATATTCCAGCCCCTAAATCCCTGCAAACCTTTGAATATTCATGTGTTTAAAGTTAAGTGTACTCTTTAAAGGGGGTGTTCTTTCTTCCCTTTAAAGCCCCCTTTTAGGCGGGTTTTTTTTTTCTTCTAAATATCACACCACCCCACTGTAATTTTTTGAAGCCTGGCATTGTGACCCCCTTTTTTGGCCGTCCTTGGTTTGGGGATGTTTGCGCCCGTGTGCCGTGTGTGTTGGTTGCGTTTCTTTGTTTTTTCTTTTGCGTGTTTTTGGCGCCCCCTTGTGTCTGCATGTGTGTTTTTTTAAATAGTGCTGTGGAAGTCTGGGTCTGTGACCCAAATGTGCCTGTGCGTTTTTGGATGTCGGGTTTTTTTTTTTAACGTGGTGATGGTTTTTCTCCCCGAAATAAATTTGCATGTCTCCCGATACTTATTTTAAAACC
>NC_091555.1:31444190-31446690 GCF_042767895.1 Penaeus vannamei
TGCCTCTCCGCCCTTCCCCTCTCCTTCCTCTCCGCCCTTCCCCTCTCCGCCCTTCCCCTCTCCTGCCTCTCCGCCCTTCCTCTCTCCTGCCTCTCCTTCCTTCCCCTCTCCTTCCTCTCTGCCCTTCCCCTCTCCTGCCTCTCCGCCTTTCCCCTCTCCTTCCTTTCCGCCCTTCCCCTCTCCTGCCTCTCCGCCCTTCCCCTCTCCTGCCTCTCCGCCCTTCCCCTCTCCTGCCTCTCCGCCCTTCCCCTCTCCCCCCTTCCCTTCTCCTGCCTCTCCGCCCTTCCTCTCTCCTTCCTATCCTTCTTTCCCCTCTCCTGCCTCTCCGCCCTTCCCCTCTCCTGCCCTCCGCCCTTCCCCTCTCCTGCCTCTCCGCCTTTCCCCTCTCCTGCCCCTCCGCCCTTCCCCTCTCCTGCCTCTCCCCCCTTCCCCTCTCCTGCCCCTCCGCCCTTCCCCTCTCCTGCCCCTACGCCCTTCCTCTCTCCTGCCTCTCCGCCCTTCCTCTCTCCTTCCTCTCCTTCCTTCCCCTCTCCTGCCTCTCCCCCCTTCCCCTCTCCTGCCCCTCCGCCCTTCCCCTCTCCTGCCCCTCTGCCCTTCCCCTCTCCAGCCTCTCCGCCCTTCCTCTCTCCTTCCTCTCCTTCCTTCCTCTCTCCTGCCTCTCCCCCCTACCCCTCTCCTGCCTCTCCCCCCTTCCCCTCTCCTGCCTCTCCTTCCTTCCCCTCTCCTGCCTCTCCGCCCTTCCCCTCTCCTGCCTCTCCGCCCTTCCCCTCTCCTGCCTCTCCGCCCTTCCCCTCTCCTGCCTCTCCGCCTTTCCCCTCTCCTGCCTCTCCGCCCTTCCCCTCTCCTGCCTCTCCGCCCTTCCCCTCTCCTGCCCCTCCGCCCTTCCCCTCTCCTGCCTCTCCGCCCTTCCCCTCTCCTGCCTCTCCTTCCTTCCCCTCTCCTGCCTCTCCCCCCTTCCCCTCTCCTGCCTCTCCTTCCTTCCCCTCTCTTTCCTCTCCGCCCTTCCCCTCTCCTGCCTCTCCTTCCTTCCCCTCTCCTGCATCTCCTTCCTTCCCCTCTCCTGCCTCTCCGCCCTTCCCCTCTCCTGCCTCTCCGCCCTTCCCCTCTTCTGCCTCTGCCCTCTTCCCCTCTCCTGCCTCTCTTTACTTCCCCTCTCCTGCCTCTCCGCCCTTCCCCTCTCCTGCCTCTCCTTCCTTCCCCTCTCCTGCCTCTCCGCCCTTCCCCTCTCCTGCCTCTCCGCCCTTCCCCTCTCCTGCCTCTCCGCCCATCCCCTCTCCTGCCTCTCCGCCCTTCCCCTCTCCTGCCTCTCCGCCCTTCCCCTCTCCTGCCTCTCCGCCCTTCCCCTCTACTGCCTCTCCGCCCTTCCCCTCTCCTGCCTCTCCGCCCTTCCCCTCTCCTGCCTCTCCTTCCTTCCCCTCTCCTGCCTCTCCTTCCTTCCCCTCTCCTGCCTCTCCGCCCTTCCCCTCTCCTTCCTCTCCTTCCTTCCCCTCTCTTTCCTCTCCGCCCTTCCCCTCTCCTGCCTCTCCGCCCTTCCCCTCTCCTGCCTCTCCGCCCTTCCCCTCTCCTGCCTCTCCCCCCTTCCCCTCTCCGTCCTCTCCGCCCTTCCCCTCTCCTGCCTCTCCGCCTTTCCCCTCTCCTTCCTTTCCGCCCTTCCCCTCTCCTGCCTCTCCTGCCTTCCCCTCTCCTTCCTCTCCGCCCTTCCCCTCTCCGCCGTTGCCCTCTCGTGCCTCTCCGCCCTTCCTCTCTCCTGCCTCTCCTTCCTTCCCCTCTCCTTCCTCTCTGCCCTTCCCCTCTCCTGCCTCTCCGCCTTTCCCCTCTCCTTCCTTTCCGCCCTTCCCCTCTCCTGCCTCTCCGCCCTTCCCCTCTCCTGCCTCTCCGCCCTTCCCCTCTCCTGCCTCTCCGCCCTTCCCCTCTCCCCCCTTCCCTTCTCCTGCCTCTCCGCCCTTCCTCTCTCCTTCCTATCCTTCTTTCCCCTCTCCTGCCTCTCCGCCCTTCCCCTCTCCTGCCTCTGCCCCCTTCCCCTCTCCTGCCTCTCCGCCCTTCCCCTCTCCTGCCTCTCCGCCCTTCCCCTCTCCTGCCTCTCCGCCCTTCCCCTCTCCTGCCTCTCCCCCCTACCCCTCTCCTGCCTCTCCGCCCATCCCCTCTCCTGCCTCTCCGCCCTTCCCCTCTCCTGCCTCTCCGCCCTTCCCCTCTCCTGCCTCTCCTTCCTTCCCCTCTCCTTCCTCTCCGCCCTTCCCCTCTCCTGCCTCTCCGCCCTTCCCCTCTCCTGCCTCTCCGCCTTTCCCCTCTCCTGCCTCTCCGCCCTTCCTCTCTCCTGCCTCTCCGCCCTTCCCCTCTCCTGCCTCTCCGCCCTTCCCCTCTCCTGCCTCTCCGCCCTTCCCCTCTCCTGCCTCTCCCCCCTTCCCCTCTCCTGCCTCTCCGCCCTTCCCCTCTCCTGCCTCTCCTTCCTTCCCCTCTCTTTCCTCTCCTTCCTTCCCCTCTCCTGCCTCTCCGCCCTTCC
>NC_091555.1:31495556-31498056 GCF_042767895.1 Penaeus vannamei
GTGCATTAAGTGGCAAGACAAGTAACACGCTCCCTTAAGAGTACACTTAACTTTAATACACATGAATATTCAAAGGTTTGCAGGGATTTACGGCTGGAATATTCTGCAACAAACGTGGCTGCAATCAATGACAGCTCACTCGCGATTGAGGATTTGTTCACCTTTTTTCCTGTATTCATTTTCATTTCCCGATTTTTTTATATGTCAGAGTTCATCAAGAGTTTTTGAGAAGTAATTCTTTACTTGACAACTTCGCTTGCCGGAAATTAAATGGCATTAGGACGCCTCTGTGGAGGCTTGTCCATTTGCCTTGATTTGTTCGGCTCGCGAGGATCGGAATAAAGCTGCGGGAGGAGAGCTCTTCTGGGATTCCTCGGAAGGAGCGGCTGCGGGCGCTCGCCGCCGTGCCAAGGGAATCAGCAGATGCTTAAACAGACATGCATATCTATATGTACTGCATGTGTAACACATACATGTATATACATACGTATAAGTATACATATAAATATATGTGTGTATTTATGTACATGTATGTATATATATATCTATATATATATATATATATACATATATATATATATATATATATATATATATATATATATATACATATATACATATATATTTATATATATATATATATATATATATATATATAAATATATATATAAATATATATATATATATATATATATATATATATATATATATATATATATATATATATATATATATATATATATATATATGCATAAACACATACGCACACTCACACACACATAGTTAAACTTATTTTCATATTCATATGTGTGAGTATGCGTGTGTGTGTTTATGCATATATACTTGTACATAAACACACACTCACACACACACGTATGTGTGTGTGTGTATCTGTGTGCGCGCGCGTCCAGCGCAATGAGAAACAGGAAAGGACCAAGTACTGGACTTGGTGCAGCCTCTACGAGAAATCCTGCGCTTTCTTACTTCGTTCTGATCTTCGTTCTTGAGTCTTGGTGATTACACTATATCTCTTTGTAATCTAGCATTTTCATATCTACAGAAAAAAAATGGTTCCAGTTGCTCTGTGATAACATCTGTATTTCATGATGAATATTGTACTTTTGTTAATCAATTTCCCACTCTTTCATCAATTACTTTTATAAAGTCAAAGTCGAAAGATGTTCCAGAATGTTGCCTCCTCTATAACAGTTCATGATTCAGACTAACACCATTCTGCTTGTATAGTGTAATAATTTCACTCCTCTTCGACTCCCCTGATATTTCCTGTATGGCTCACGTTGTTTCCATCAATGAAAATACCCATTTTGATTCAAAATTTCGAATCCCCTGATTTTCCGACTGTTGTTTCTTTCATTATCTGCACATTCATTTCCTCTGTAGTAATAATTTGTACTGGTCCTTTTTCTGGTGTTACCTCTTTTGATTTGTGATGCTCATTTTGAGTTTAAGAACCCTGCAAAGTCATATTATTTCCTTCGTTCAGGTCAGCCTCATTTATCAAGAAGTAGTGTTTTTATCTTTACCTACAGCTGTATTTCCTACTTTTTCGCAGTTTCTGACCTCCGCTATTCTGTAAATTGCCTTCACTCCCTCTGGGTTTTTTGACCTTTAAAATCTCTCCTAATAAGCATCCTTTCTCGCTCTTCCTACTGCGGTCACACACACAGACACTCACACACACACACACAGACACACACACTCTCTCTCTCTCTCTCTCTCTCTCTCTCTCTCTCTCTCTCACTCACTCACTCACTCACTCACTCACTCACTCACACACACATATACACACATACACACACCTATTTTTTTCCTTTGATTTTGTATGCGAACGCTCGAAAGAGATCCCATTCTGAGACATAGATAAGATATGCCAAATCCCGAGATCATCATCGAATGACAGTGCTGCATGAATCTGAATAAGAGAAACAGACAGCAGAGCACAGTCCGATCAGACATGTGCGCCGAAGAAAGGAATGACATCTACATGAGTGCCGGATGAGCGGGGCTCAGATTTCTGTAAAAGACTGTGGGATTTGATAGGGTACAGCAGACTGGGGTTGTCACAGTGTGAATAATCATATATCTATGAAAAGGCACGCGGTAGCATATCTAGATAAACTTTATCAGGTGAATAATCAAACAGACAAACAAACAAAAGATGCAACACAGAGCTACAGTCTACATGGCGAGCCACGTGGGATTTGATAGGGTACAGCATAGTGGGGTTGTCGCAATGTGAAGAATCATATATCTATGACAAGGCACACGGTAGCATATCAATATAAGCTTTAATATCATGTGAATAATCAAACAGACAAACAAACAAAAAATGCTGCAGACTACATGGCGAGACACGTGTACACGTAGTTTAACATAAAGGGTGCAATGCAATGGAGGAATGAAAGAGTGAAATAAATATAGTGCAAGTGGTAAGGGTAAGAGAATGCATATACTGTGTAGCAGGGTATGGTGAGAGGGA
>NC_091555.1:31523056-31525556 GCF_042767895.1 Penaeus vannamei
ATCATCATTATTTTTATCATTATCACTACCATTATATATTTTTTATAATCAAAAGTATTTCTATTACTAATCATTACTTCAAATCTCATTGCTCTTGTGATTATTATCATTATTACTATTTTGACAATTACTATTATTGCTTTTGATATATCATCAATGGAATTATATTTTAATAATTGATAATCATTATCATTGTTATTATTATCCTTATAATCATCATCATCATCATCACCACTTTCATCATTATTATCATTACCATTATATCTGTTATCATGATTGCATTATTACTATTATTATTGTTGTTGTTGTTATTACCATTTTTATCAATATTTCCATTATTGATAGTAGCAGTATCATTGATATTATTATTATTATTATCATTATTATAATTATCACAGGTATTATTGTTATTTTTTTATCAGTTCTGTACTCTTTATCATTAGTAGTACTATTGTTTTTGTTATTATTAATTTTAATATTATTATCATTTTTATTATCATTATCATTATAATTATCATTATTGTTATTATCATTACCATCATCATCATTATTACCATGATCATTATCATTATTATTCTTGTTATTGACATTATTATTATCATTACTACCATTATCATCATTACTATTATTATCATTATTCCTAATAATATTGTTATTATCATCAATATTCTCATCGTTATTACTATTATCGTTGAAATTTGATAGTATCATCATTTTCATTAGTATCAACATTCTCAGTCATCATCACTATTATCGTTATCATTACCATCAGCATTATTACAAGTATTATTATCATTCTCATTGTTATTATCAAGATTAATGATAATAATATTATTTTCAACGTTTTCATTAATATCAGTATTATCATTATTGTCCATTGTTATCATCATTACCATTATTGCTAATATTGATACAAATATTGTTGCTATTATCATTATTGTTATTGTTATCACTGTCAATGCCATTATTATAATTTGTTATCATTATCTTTTATATAGCATTATGATCACCAAAAGAAACTGATTATGATGACGATGTGGGAGGGGTGGTGGTGATAGGGGGGGGGGGGATCATCATGGAGAAATGAGACTGGGTGGGAGATGAGATTTAGAAAGAAGAGGAGGACTAGGGGTAGCATAGAAGGGCGGCGAAGCTGGAGAGAGAGCGAGAGAGAGAGCGAGAGAGAGAGCGAGAGCGAGAGCGAGAGCGAGAGCGAGAGCGAGAGCGAGAGCGAGAGCGAGAGGGAGAGCGAGAGCGAGAGAGAGAGAGAGAGAGAGAGAGAGAGAGAGAGAGAGAGAGAGAGAGAGAGGGAGAGAGAGAGAGAGAGAGAGAGAGAGAGAGAGAGAGAGAGAGAGCGAGAGCGAGAGCGAGAGAGAGAGAGAAAGAGAGAGAGAGAGAATGAAAAGACTATTTTTCGCGAGGGCGGGGGGGGGGGGGGGGGGAAAGCAATAAAGAATACGTAAGGTGCGGTTGCAGAGGAAGGAATCTATGTGCAGGAGGATTTGCGGGACGCCCTGAACGATGCATTAAGGAGTGAGATATGGACTTCGGGAAGAGATCTAAGGGGAAGGCAGGTAGGATCGCGCACGTTTTAAGGATGAGGATTGCAAAGCCGCCATGATCGCCTTTTGCGGTCCGGTGATCAAATTATTTGTAGCAAAAGGGATTATGTCACCTGCAGTTCATCCAGGACAAGGCCCCGCGTCCCCGCCCGGCTTCCCACGACGCCTTTGAGATGCCCCGAGATTAAGCACTTCTTCATTCCGCTTGCAAAACCTCGAGTAACTCCTCGTCTTGCAGTAGCGATGGTTGCTTCACACACAGCAACATCACAGGCAAGTCTTTTCCACAAAGAGGACACGCGACCGAAGCACTAAGAAAGACTGCAGCGGAAAAGGTAAACAACGGATTGTGAGTTGGCGGCTTCCATCCACGCAGCCCGCTTGTGCCAGCCCCCTTCCCTCCCCTGTATACCCACATGACATCGACTGACGGTGTACCAGGATAGTGCACTAGGTCACGTGCACAGGAAGAATCAACGTACACGCAGTCGGGAGAGGTGCCAAGCTGCAGTGGTACCATACAAGCAGGTTTACAGTAAGTTCCCCTCAGGTAGGCCGGTTTAAGCGGACTTAACCCTTTCACTCCCCTCACCCTGTGATCACCGTTGCCACAGTGCACTGATGTAAGGTTTCCTCGCATTCATCAGTATATCTAGAAATTTCATCTACGGTCCTGAAATTCAGACGGAATCACACACATGTACACATATTTCTTTTCTTTCAGAATATACACACTTACATGTCCGGAGTATTTTAACTCGATTAATCTCAGAAAACAAGACGTCTCACAACCAGGCATTAGAGGCACGGCAATTGGCATCCCTGGCCAGGTTGTGTGAGTGTAACCGACCGACCAATGCAGCAGCGGCAGCCCCAGGAGCGACGTCTTTAGTTCTCATTCGTAACCAATCTCGCGATACTCGTGTTTTTGCCGAACT
>NC_091555.1:31560556-31563056 GCF_042767895.1 Penaeus vannamei
TTATTTCTCCTCCTCTGTTATTGCCCCACCCCTCCTGCTTCTCTTCTCCCTCCCTCCTCCTCATCCTCCACCTCATCATCATCACCATCCTCATTTTCCCCCTCCTCCTGAACCTCTTGCTTCCTCTTTCCTTCTTTTTTCTACCCACTTCTCCCCCTTTCCTCCCTCCTCCTCCACCTCCTCCTCCTCCTCCTTCTCCTCCTCTTAAATTGCCTCCTTCTCCCTCTTTCATACTTCTACCTCCTTCTTGCCCCTTCTCCCTTCATCCAACTCATCATCATCCTTCTCTTCTGAATGTTCATCCTCCTCCGTCATCCCTTTTTTTTCTCCTCCCGCCTTCTTTCCCCTTCCTCCATCCTCTTCTATCACCCCTTCCCCTCTTCTTTTCTTCCTCTTCTTCTTCCTCATCAGCATCATTATCTTCATCCATTTCTCCCCTTGAACTTTCTCCTCCTCCCTCCCTCCCCCTTCCCTTCTTTTTCCTCCCGCCTTCTCCCCCCTCCCCGCCTCCTTCTCCTCTTCCTCCATGTAATCCTTATCATCCTTCTCCTGCTCATGAACTTCCTCTTCCTCCCCTTTCACTTCTTTCTCCCCCTACCTCCCACCTCCACCTCATCATCATCATCACTATCATCATCATCATCCTTCTCCTCCTCCTGAACTTCCTCCCCCTCCCCTTCCCTTCTTCCCTCTCCTCCCCCTCATCCTCTTCCTCCCCCTCCCCTTCCCTTCTTCCCCCTCCTCCTCTTCCTCCCCCTCCTCCCCCTCATCCTCTTCCTCCCCCTCCTCACTCTTCCCCTGCAGCATCCACGGGGCCGCAGAGTCGTGTCTCTTTCCCCGCCCTTTTTCTCAGGTTCCAAGACGCCTCGATATCACTCCCAATCCCTTTGTTAGATCATTGTCTCTCCGGAGCCTCGCACTCGCCAAGATGGAGCCGCTTCCAACAGCCCAAGTTTTTGTCGAGGGCTTCGTAATTCATGCTTTAGTTCCTCCGCCTGATTACCCTGACACTTTCTTTTTTGTATGAGTAATAGAATTACTCACGAGCAAGTATCCATACGTATTTTTATCTTTCTGTCTGCTTCTCTCTCTCTCTCTCTCTCTCTCTCTCTCTCTCTCTCTCTCTCTCTCTCTCTCTCTCTCTCTCTCTCTCTCTCTCTCTCTCTCTCTCTATATATATCTGTCTGTCTGTCTATCTGTTCATCTATCAGTCTGTATATCTGTCTATCAGTCTGTATATCTGTCTATCTATCTGTCTATCTATCCATCTATCTATCCATCCATCTGTCTATCTACACATATATATACCTATCTATCTACGTAAGTTCGTTCATACATGCTTACATATCTATCCATCTATTTGTCAATCTACCTATCGCTCGATCTATTTGGCTTTCTCTCTATTTGTTAATCTTCTACCTATCTCTTTATATATGTATACTATGTACTTGTAAACAAATATAACTTGCTATTAAGTACTATGATTATTATGAAACAGAAAAAAAATATATAGAAAAAAATTGGAGGCACTGTGGCACAGAGAGTGCAACTGATCATATCTGCGGCTGAAGTGAAGATAGGAATTTGTTCGAGGACGACATGGCACTTCAGCAACAGTAGACATGAAATTGTAAGCAAGAAAAGGCGACATGTCTGACTTGGTTTTGCCGAAATCAGATAAAATAAAATTTTAAAAGATGATTTAGTCTAGAGAGACAGACAGGCAAGACATTCTAGCGTTCGATGGCATTGCACAAGATGTCAAGTATAGAATAAAATAGCTAATTGATAAAATACATTTTAAATTTATCTTTGACTTATATCCAGCAGAGTAAATGTTGCATGTGTACTTATAAGTAAAATAGTGGATGCGTATGACCTGTAGACATTCATGTGGAGGTTAATGTATAGTAAATCTAGAGGTGAATATAAACTTTAAAAGACCGCGATAAAGGGTGTGCCGCTGTGGGGATAGAAAAAACATGAATACTGGGAGGCCGCTGTGGAGCAAAAGGCGAAGAGATGAAATAACGCAACACAAAGTCAATGCAGAGGTGTAATACAAAGATTTTTTCGCTGCAGCGGAAGCATTCGGGCGCGAAAGAGCGAAAAATCCCTAAAATATACAAAACTTTCACGTGGCGATAACAAGTAAGATTTTTCTCTTTTACGGCATTTTAATCCTGTTAGTAAACACATTTTTCTGAATACAGCCGATGAAGTTTAATGTTTACAGATCACTCGCAACTTCTCTCTTCCCAGACCGAATGTTTACTGGGAGTCCTCGCCCCGGGTGCCTGCGGACCACTTACTCTGCTAATCTAAGTGGCACCGACTTCTTCTTCACAGTGCCGTGGGTGTGGCTTTGGCACTCTCGCAGTATTTTAGCAAGTTTCCAGGGGAGTTATCAGTGCCATTTTGTAGATTACGCAGCTCTCGGCGAGGGCAGGGCTGCTTCCACTAATCCCTGATTCCTATGCACAAAGGGCGAGTGCCACAT
>NC_091555.1:31583056-31585556 GCF_042767895.1 Penaeus vannamei
TATAATCAAGATCGCACCTGAGCTCCGGCTGATGATCAATATGCGAGCGTTATAAGGGATCACAAAACAGCCAAGTCTGATCTAGTCGCCGGGAAAGGTTGACGAATGGGCCATAATCGCGCGTAATGCCCAGTCGATATCACGCTGTAATCGCACAGGTGATGATCGATGAACCAAGAATATGAAACAAAACAGCGCCGGGATGCGCACGCAGTCACGGTGACAACGATGGCTGGCTAAAAGAGGGCGACAAAGCAGACTTGGATTACCCTCAGTCTGCCATCGCGCGCTTATTAATCTTGGTGAAGCGGCACATGCACTCGACATGGGAGGGCGAGGTAATAGCTGACGGGAAACGTGCGTGAAAAACTCTCCGCACAAATACCCACATTTGGTTAACTCTCGCTTTGCATGATTCCGTCTCTCTCTCTCTCTCTCTCTCTCTCTCTCTCTCTCTCTCTCTCTCTCTCTCTCTCTCTCTCTCTCTCTCTCTCTCTCTCTCTCTCTCTCTCTCTCTCTGTCTGTCTGTCTGCCTCCTTCTTTCCTTCTTTCTCCCTCACACACACACACTCACATTCTTTGGTTACCACGCACACACAAATACACAAACAGATATATTTACTAAAAACAATATGAATAAATTGGGCAATGACACACACACACAACGTAATTCTGCACCTTTACATGAGTTTAAAGGACCTGCTTCCCGCACAGTAACACAGGAACATACCGAGCTCAATACCGAATGCCACTGGTTCTCTGAGGTCAGGGCGGGGACATCGTCACATACGATGGCTTGTTAAGTGTTTAGTCATAAGTCTTGACCTCCCGAAGCTCCCTCTCCTAACGACCGCCATAAACCTTTGATCGCCAGAACACCGCCCATGTATCAAATTAAAGGCCAGAAAAAAAGAGAAAAAAATCAGAAAGATTCACCGACTGGGATTAGCAATTTTCAACAAAGTCCCCTTCCCCCTTGTCTCCCCCCCCTCCCCCATGTAGATAAAAAAAATACTGGTCTTTCATTACTCTATCACGTAATGCGATCCTAAATCACCGAGTAATAAGGTCATTCCGTGACAGTTCGACATCGAAATTTGATGTTTTCGTGATGTGAAAAATGTAATGCGGTGATGTATCGGGTCGGGTCACACGATCCCATCTTCTAATGACGGCGACCTCACCCCCTCCCTCAAATATTCCCTGATAATCTTTTCTCTAGCCAGTCCTTGAAAGATCTAAATATTAGCATGTCATCTTAGGGTATTTATGCTCTAGGGGAATGCTGGTTATTAATCAAAGAAAACAGTGATATAAAAATACAGTGACAAAAAAATATATTTTTTTTTCATCTTCTTTTTGTGGTTTACGAGCTTGGGGCGATTGCATGCAGGCGTCCACAGGCACGAATGCGAAGTTGCGTACAGTGCATTGCGGCAAAGCACGCCTGCATGCATGAATTATGGCTGTTCCAATTGCATGATGATAAATAATTTATCTTGGAGCCAATTATCCAAGATAAGCTATGGGTACATTTGCAATTTAAATTTAAAAAAATAATAGTCATACTGTAGTCGTAACAACGCTCTTTTAAGAAAAAATGAATAAACAATTATATGTAATTACAATACCAAAAATGCCTCTAAAAGTACCATTTATGGTATGTGTGATGTGCAGTCACGGACACGCAGGGGTGGGCACCCTAGGGGCGGAGACAACACGGTCTTACTTCAGAGGGAGCTGCGCCCCTCCTACACTAACAGCGGGAATTGATACTTTCATAGAGCTGTAATAACGAGGTCTAGACCTACCATTACATGCGCTTCCAGCATGGGAGGGACCGAGATACATGGAGGGCGCTCGAACAGAGACGCATAGGGCGGCTGAAGGGTAGTCGCCGTTGCGAGGAGTGGGAAATATTTAAACAGCGCCGGAAGTTATGTAGGGAATGTATGAGAGCGAGACAGAAATGATTTCGTGTGAGGCTACTGGTCATGCTCTTGGTTTGAAACGTCGAGGTGTAGGGGGCGAGAGACACCGTGTGTTGAAGATGTGGGTGTGGGAAGGTGACGGTTCAGTGTGGGGGGAATGTGTAGGTTTGGTGGAACAGGTTCTCCAAGGGTTTAAATCGCGATGGTTGAAGTGCGCAGTATGATTGCAAAGGAAGAAGAAGAAACACTGCAAGGGAACTACAGGAAAATTGTGTGGGATTCAGATGCGTTTGAAAAGGGACGGGAACGCAAATGCTAATAACATGTGGAGCGAATAGAGATAGATGGTAAGTCATATGAAGAACATTCAGGGTTATGCAAGGGGACAAATCAGTTTGTTAGAAACTTGGGAGCAGTTTGCAGCCTTGGTTAGAGCACGTAGTAGGGGCATCGGAAGAGGGGCACACGTGAGAAGCGTGGAGGACAAAGGACTCCAGTGAAGATGGGGAGGGGGCGGGGAGCAAGGAAGCCCGGGGAGGGGAAGAAAGCAGAGGTAGGGGTGAGACCAG
>NC_091555.1:31605556-31608056 GCF_042767895.1 Penaeus vannamei
AATATGTTGGTAACGATTTCCCATTCTGTTTGAAGATACTGAAAGGAGAGCAAATTGTGTCCCGTATGTTAAAGATGGTAAAAGGAACAAAAAGTTTAAGAAATACACATATTATGAGCATGTATGAGCGACTGCCAGAGGCTGAACCTCAGGCGGGAAGTTAGGGTGGGGGCTTGGAACGTCCGTTCTTTGCGTCAGGATGATCGGTTGCCTCTACTGTTGAGGGAACTGGGGAGGCTGAGAGTTGAGGTGGCTGCTCTCTCGGAGGTGAGGAGGCCTGGCAGCGGCATGACCTGTATAGGTGGCTACACCTATTACTGGTCGGGCCGCAGCGATGGCCACCATCTCCAGGGAGTAGCCATTGCCATCTCCAGCAGACTCCAGCCCTCGGTAGTAGAGGTTACTCCTGTTGATGAGCGTATAATGGTATTGAGATTGAAGCTATCTTTTGTCTCTTATTGCTGTGTACGCTCCTACCGATGTTTGTAAACTTGACGTGAAAGAGATGTTCTACGCCAAACTTACATCTGTGGTAGACAGATGTCCCCGACGAGATATTCGCATTGTTCTGGGCGACTTCAATGCGGTATCTAGCTGTGATCGAGCTGGCTATGAGATGTCTGTCGGTCCCCATGGTTCAGGAGCTGATGCCGGTAGCGAGAATAGCCTCCTTTTCCGGGACTTTGCTAGGTCCCAGAAACTGAGGATTTTTGGCTCCTGGTACCAGCGCCCAGACCCACATCGCTGGACATGGTACAGTGATGTGGGTAACGCAGCCAAGGAGATCGACCACATACTTGTTAGCACTCGTTGGAGGATCCTTCAGAATTGCAGGGTATACAGGCGTGCTGAGTTCTGTGGTACTGACCATAGATGTGGCTACCCTCCGAGTCCACTTCAAAACCACCCAGCGGTCAAATGATCACCCTAGGGTGTTTCATTTGGACAGGCTGAGGGAGGGGGAGTGTGCCCGCGGGTTTGCTGAGGCAATCTCTGATCGCTTCGCAGTGCTTGGCAGCCTGACAGACCCTGTTCTTCTGTGGGATACCTTTAAGCGTGAAACGCTTGATGCAGCTCAAGATACGATTGGTGTACGCCCGAGAGCAGTACAGAATTCCATCTCGCAGGAGACACTGGAAGCCATAGATGCATGTTGTGCAGCTCGTCTGACAGGGGATCGGGAATTGCACCGTTCTCATGTGCGCAGAACTCGGTCCCTGTTAAGAAGGGACAAGGAACAGTTTATTACGAGTCTTGCAGAGGAGGTAGAAGGCCATTTCTTAGTAAATGACCTTCATCCTGCATACCAAGCCCTGAGAAAGCTGAACTCCAAGCCCTCTTCACAGGTGACAGCAATTCGCTCAGTAAGTGGTCAGATCGTTTCAGATCCTTGACGTTGGGCTGATATTTTGAGCAGCTGTACCAGGTTGACCCACCAACAGTTAACTTGGATGTGGGTAGTGTCGAGATCCTGCTGCCAGATCCACCTATTAGTGAGGACCCTCCCTTCCTAACTGAAGTTAGGGGGGCAATTTCCAAGCTGAAGAGTGGTAAAGCAGCTGGTATCTGCGGCATACCAGCTGAACTGTTAAAGGCTGGTGGTGAACCTATGGCACGGGGGTTACATGCTGTCCTGGCTGCCATCTGGCAATCCGGTTCCGTTCCTCCTGACCTGTTGAGGGGTGTGGTCATCCTTCTCTGGAAGGGGAAGGGGGACCGTTGGGACTGCACCGAGGCATCACACTGCTCAGTATACCAGGCAAGGTTCTCGCCCACATCCTTCTGAGACGTATCAGAGACCATCTACTGAGGCACCAGAGACTGGAGCAATCCGGATTCACTCCTGGTAAGTCCACAATAGACCGTATCCTTGCGCTTCGAGTCATTGTAGAGCGCCGTCATGAGTTCGGGCGTGGGCTGCTTGCAGCCCACGCCCTCAAGAAGGTGTCCGATACGGTGCATCGGGAGTCACTTTGGGAGATCCTGAAGCTGAGAGGAATACCAACAAGGATTATTGGACTAATAGCAAGCCTGTATACTGGTACTGAAAGTGCTGTAAAGTGTGGTGGGGCCCTGTCGAGCTTCTTTCCTGTTAGTTCAGGAGTGAGGCAAGGCTGTGTCCTTGCACCAACTCTTTTCAACACTTGCATGGACTGGATACTGGGCAGAGCTACTGTTCAAAGTCATTGTGGGGCAACGCTGGGCAATATCAAGGTTACAGACCTTGACTTTGCTGATGACGTTGCCATTCTATCTGAGTCTCTGGAAACCCTAGTGGCGGCTCTCGATGCATTTAGCAATGAAGCGAAGCCCCTGGGTCTAGAGGTCTGGACCAAGACCAAGGTCCAGGAATTTGGGGACTTGTTAGGAGAACCTGTTCAGTTGGTACGTGCTTGCGGCGAGGACATTGAAGTCACAGAGAGCTTTACATACCTTGGTAGTGTAGTTCATAACTCTGGGCTGTCAGACCATGGTCAGCAGACGGATTGGCCTGGCAGCA
>NC_091555.1:31688983-31691483 GCF_042767895.1 Penaeus vannamei
ATTTATTATTATCATTATCATTACTTGTAGTATTTTGATTATCATAATCATCACCATCTTAGCGACCACCCTAATCATTATTGCTACGGACCATATTCCCATCATCATCCGTATTTGTATCATCACTTTTCACAGGCTGTATGTTTATCCCGAGAACATCCAAGAGAACAGGGCTTCAAAACGAGCCTTCCAAAAGCAAATAAGACACAGCCGTTATCTCACGCAGGACTCTTGCTATCTGAGACTAGATCTTGTAACACAATTAAATCTATTAAATATAACAAGTGCATCCTATTGTTCCTCCGAGTTCCTCCTCCCCCCCTCCCCCTGCATCTCCCCCTACCCACGGCCTTCCTTGTTTCCCCTGCCATCACCCCCATCCCTACTCTCCCCTCTATGTATCCCCCATCCCACTCTCCCCTCATCCCCATCCTACTCCCCCTTCCCTGTATCCTCCCATTTCTTACCCCTCACAGCACTCCCCCTCCCCTGTATCCCCCACCTTTCACCCCATCCCACTTTCCCCTCATCCCACTCTACCCTCCCCTTATTCCCCACCCAATTCTTCCACACCCCCTGCTTCATCCCACTCCCCCCTCCCTGTATCCCCCACCCCTTACCCCTCACACCACTCCCCCACCCTTGTATCCCCGCCCCCTTTACCCTCATCCCACTCTCCCCTCCCCCACACCCCCTTCCCGGTCTCCCCCACCCTTTACCCCCGTCTTCCTCTCCCCTCCCCCTCCCCCGCCCTCCCAGCCACCCCAGCCACCCCGGCCTGGCTATCGTGGCGGGATCGCACCCCGGCCGCCACGGAGCGGGTCTGGCTTTAAAAGGGCTGTCACGCAGGATCTCAATCACCCCAGTGTTACCAACTCCGAGTATTACCTTGTCCGTCAGCATTCCAGCGGCCTCACGAAGAATCTACCTAATTTGTGCGTTATATAAACCGTGTGTGATTAAGTAGTGTTTCTAAAGTGTGTTGTGAGACCAAACACTCGTGTGTGTGTTTGTGTGTGTGCGGGTGAGCGAGGAGTGGCCGTGCTCGGCGGGGCCAGACACGATCGAGGTGTCCGGCAAGAGGTGTGTGGTAACAATTGTTTCTCGTGAGAGCTAGGACTCATCTATCATAAAAATGCAAGTGGGCAAACAAGACATATTCTCCAAGTGAGTAGTTTGTTGACTCTGGAGGCGTACGAAATGTCTTGCTTGAACACGATCGGGTTCGAACAAGAATGTTGAATAGCGAGGAGTATTCATGTTGTTCATGATTCAATATATTTGCGTGTTAAATTGTTTATAAATGCATTAGAATTTCTTGACAATCTATACCACTTCGCGGAGCAATGTTTGATTAACTAATTCTTAATACCAAATTCTTACATGTTTTTGTATACATTCTCTTCTTCCCCGTTTCATTAGTACTTCACTTGTCAAGGTGTTAACATTTTCAATTCCCCGAAATTTGTACTTTTTCTCTTCTTGAAATGTACATTTCATTTCGTTGAAGATTGCTTGCTGTTTTGTAAAATATCTATCTTTTGAATACATGTTTTGCTCTCTCTCTCTCTCTCTCTGTATTCGTGTGTTTGTGTTTTCTGTACGTGTATGTATGCAACTGTGTGAAAATACCGAGGGATCATAAAATCCTCATTTTTGCTTTGTTTGCGTGAGCATGTCTACTTCCATGTGTAGATGTATGTACGTAGTGCATTTATATATATAAATAAAAAACGTGAACATGATCATATGCATGCGCATGTGAGTATTCGCATGCATGGTCACTCCACATATATCTGAGTTTGTTTATTAGTGAGATAATGAAGTAAAGGGCTTGAAGGAGTTGCCAGCCGGCCTTTCATTCACACCGCGGCGCCCCCTCCCCCCCCTCGCCAGCGTCTCCGAGTGTCACGAGAGGAGCAAAAGTCGCGTCCAAGATTCCCCTCAAAGCAGGAGGCGGGGCAGAGGCGCCGTGAGCTCTGGGATTGACATTCATGGGCCCGCGTTAACAACAGAGTTACGCTCCGTGGTTACAAATGTTTGTTTTGCTTTTCAGGAGAGTTTGGGATGGAAAATCACCCTTAAGTCCCTGACAGACAGCCAATTGAAAGGGACGCGTGAATAACGGGCTAGAATAAGACTGTTATTAAGGGATGCTTGGTGAGGTGTTAGCCCCGGGAGTTGAGCCTTATGGTCATCCCCGCGTTGGTGCCAAGTTGACGTAAGGGGCTCAATTGTGTTTGGCTCTCGCTGACTCGAACATTTTGTTTAGCTGAATAAGTTGTTTAAAGCGGAGGAGAAAGTGGAAATGTCAAATGAAAAAGATGGAAGAGAATAATGAACTTAAGAAAAGGTAAAAGAGGGAGGGGGAGGGAGGTGATAAGGACTCATAGCGGAATATGTGGTTCGTCTTACATGCGTTCAAGACGTGAATCCTAATGGTAACCATGCTACCTCGGCAGACAGTCTTGCGAATAGATGTCTTTTATACTCAGTTTCA
>NC_091555.1:31761483-31763983 GCF_042767895.1 Penaeus vannamei
ATAATAATAACAACAGCAACAACAGTAACAACAGTAATAATATTAATGATGATAATAATAATAAAAATAATAATAATGATAATAATGATAATGATGATAATAACAGTACTACTACTACTACTACTGATACTGACAATGATAATAATAATGACAAGTTGAATAGTGCCAATGGTAATATTGATGGTAATGATAACGAAAATATAAATAATACCAATAAGAATGATAGCAATAATGATTATCATTATTATTACATTAAAACAACAACAACAACAACAATAATAATAATAATAATAATAATAATAATAATAATAATAGTGATAATAACAATAGCAATAATAATGATAATAGAAATAATAACAGTTTTAACAATAATAATGACAATAATGATAAAAGTAATAATAATGATAAAAAAGGTGAGTAATACTGATTAATCATAATGAGAATAACAATCATAATAACATTAACAATAACAATTCTTATTATCAAAATGATAACAACAACAAGAGTGATAATAACAATAATAATGATAACAATGATAATGATAATAATAATAGCAATAATAATAATTATTATTATGATAACAGCAGCAATAACAATAACAGTAATAATGATAACAATAATGACGATAATAATATAGATAATAATGATTACAATAACATTAATGATAATAATAATGATAAAAATGATGGTGGTAGGAATAAGAACAAGAATAATAATAGCATTAGTGATATTATTGTTGTTAATATTATTGTTTTTATTACTATCATTATCATCATCATTATTATTACTATTATTATCATTTGATTATCATTATAATTATTATTATCACTGTTATCATTATTATCACTGTTATCATTATTATCACTGTTATCATTATTATCACTGTTATCATTATTGTTATCACCATCATTATTATCATTATCACCATCTTTATCATTATCATTATCATCATCATCATCATCATAGTCATTTCGGAGACGCAGGCGGAGCGCCGCCCTCCGCAGCCCCACCGCGCGCGCCTCCCAAGGACCGTCCGCGAACCGCAGCTCTCGCGAGGGGAAAACGCCGAGCCATAGGAAGGAGCAAATAATGAGAAAACTACTAAATCCATTCCGGGAGAAATTAGAGCGTGCACTCAGGGGAGGGAGGGCGGCCGCTGCGATCAAAAAGGCTTCCTTCCGGCGGTAAAAATCCTAATTTCACTGGGTTTCTTTTTAACCATTCCATTCCCCAATATTCAACCTTTGGCTTTTATTTTGAGACTCAACACCCAGCAACTGCAAAAGAATTCATAATGGACTGATATGAGGTTGAAACACATAATATCAGCCAGAGCAACGGCCTCCCCCGGCAAGGCGGACCCAGTAGATCATCCATGCCGGATTTTTTCGATTGAATTTCCGAATGGTTTCATGGCCTCGATCTTTTCCTTTTTATCAATCTCAGACTTACTTTATAGCTTTTTCTTGTTACTACTAAACCACTTAAATATTCCCCAAGGCACAGTGATGACAGAATAACAGTGGTACTGAAGAAAAGGCAAAAGTATCCCGCACAAGGAGACAGAAGAACGAATCTCTGTGGTAAATTCCCTTACGCCGTTTCCTGGTAACCCGCAAAGGCACCAAAAGTCATAATGAAGCGAAGTATGGAAATGCAGAGAGAAGGGTGAGAGGCTGAGAGGTCGAGAGGATGCCATGAAAGAAGCCAAACCTTTTGATCTATATTTGATTAATAATGGGACTCTGCCTCCCTCCCCCTGCCCCTCCCCCCCCGCCGTAGCGTTATATTGGAGCTCCCGGTTGACTTAGACCCGGCGCGACACTCCTTGGCATTTCCAGCTCTTATTTTTCGTCTCATAACCCCGGGCGGCGGATGCTTCAGCCCGACTGAGCCGCGCTGCTTTTTTGCTTTATAATTTGCTGCTTCCTTGATAATGCCATTCCCGTTTCGCTCATGCGAGGCGCTCTCTGTCTGTATGTATTTACTTATTCTGTATATGTATATATATAGATAGGTATATAGTTATAGATAGATACAGATATACACACACATATACGTACATATATATATATATAATCACACACATACATCCTTATATCTATCTATCTATATATATGTATGTATATATATATATATATATATATATATATATATATATATATATATATATATATATATATACATAAATACATAATACAAATACAAATACATAAATGCAAACATTATAAACTTTTGTAATGGTTATCTTTTTTTATCATCATCATTACTAATACCATTACATTTTCGTCGTTATTATCTTTATTGCCATAATTGCAATTCATAATTACAATTGCTGCGGACATTTTTTCTTATCATTATCATCATTATCATTACTACCATTGTTATTATCATTATCATTACCATTGCTATTATTATCATTATTTTTATTCTTATCATCATTTTCATTATCTCCAATATCATTATCATTGCTATTATTATCATTATCATCATTATTTTT
>NC_091555.1:31798983-31801483 GCF_042767895.1 Penaeus vannamei
GAAAAATGCTGACGTCAGAACCGTTCGCGTGAAAACTAATCCAGAGCTTAGAGTGTTGAATTTACTCGTTTAGTTTTTCTTTTTCTCTTTCTTTTTATTCGTTTTTCTTTTTGTTCCTCTCGGATGCATAGGTTCCTCATCATGGAACAATGAGGCGGCAGTGCTGAATGTGTCCCGCTTTTAGAGCCGCGCCGGTGACCGGACCCAAAAATATGACTTTTCAAAATCTAAAACAACATTGGAATTGTATTTTTGCTATCCAAACGTCCAGGGAATTGACAACAGAACAGAGCAGCATTCCGCAATAAGTGATTAACAGTAATTAACATATTTACCAGTCATTAACATATTTATCGCCATCGTATCGTTCTTTGTTATACACTAAAAACAAGGCTAAAAAAAGAAAAAAGAAAAGAAAAAAAAAACTAAAAACGGTCGACTCCCATGCTGCCGCGGGTAAATGATTTAGAAAAGACAATCGCTATGATACAGTGTGCGAAGCATTGTTGACACACTACATTAACTAACAAAAAAGAAAAGATCGTTAGAATGCTAAGTATATTCTCCGTTGTATATGGGCTGGTGTATAAATTAGAGTAGGTGACTTTTTCTTCATTTTCTTCAGAAATGTGATATGAATTTCAAACACATACATAACCAGGCGTATACAGCAATTATCTAAGCTTACTTTGGCGGTACTAGTGGGTACTAAATAACACAAGTTCATATTCACATCACAGAGTTTAGCCGTATCTCAAGCCGCAGAATTAAAAGAAAGGGGAAAAATGGACAGAAGCGATTTCGAAAATACAATAGTCTTCCCTCCCATCCCTCGCCATAAATATGCAAATACCAATGCGACGAGACCCGTGATGCGGCCCCGGAGACGGCATAAACTCAATGCCCCTGAGCTGTTATAAGGAACAGTTTGTCGTATGCTTCCTGCAGGGCATTAATTATGGATCTTCTGCCCATAAAACTCAAAAGTTCGGCGGGCGCACCAAGTGAAATGTCCGAAGTTATATGAGAATATTTGTTTTTGAGCTCACGAAATGTCCGACGGTAACGCTTTTGACTTCCCGGCGCGAATTACTCGTATTTTGTTGGCATACGTTCTTGAATAGCAAGGCCTCCCGCGTCCGAATCCGGCGTTTCAGAAAAGTCTTGTTTTTGTTCGGTTCGGAGGCGCACTCTTACGGAAGGCTGTAACAAACTACGACATTCGCTAACGCGAAAGTAGACGAGGATGTGGATATTTTTGTCCGATTGATTTCCACGGATGGATAGGAGTTTTTCTGTCTCATTTTGATGGTATATGAAACTCCGAACGACACTCGAGTTTCCCGCCTTTTTTGCAGCTGCCGAGACAGCCAATGACAAATCGAGCTCGTAAATCCCCAGTGACGTCACCGCCAAAAAGACTCATAAATCGCTTAAATCCAGTAATGCATCCAACTCATAGTTTTAGATGATTAGGTAACTCTCATGGCAATAACCCTATTCGCAGAGCCAATGATAATACGCGCGTAAAATATGGCATACTTAATCACTGCTCCCTGCATTTTTTTTTTCTATCTTTCTTCCCAATGCTACTTATCAATGATACACAGCCCGGCGTTTGCTGCCATCCACCAATACATCAAATGATTCTCCTCTTCTTTATTTACGAGCAAAAACCGCTCTCCGGTGACTAATGTTTCTTAATTGCAAGCTTCGACTATAGACAGGCAATCATCAGAAGGAAAATAAGCAGTAGGGCTCCGAGCCAAGGCTGCCTCTCCCACTCCCCCCTCCCCTACCCCCATTCACCATCCGTCATCATAAGTAACTTACAAAGGGTGGTAGAAGAGGGTGAGGGGGGGGGGGGAGGGCGCTGACGGATGTTAATAATCAGTCAAGGGAACAAGAAGAAATGTTATATAGGTTAATAACAAATCACCCTTTGTAGAAGACGGTAGTTATGAATTCCATCCAAATGTAAACAAGATAAACTTTGTGTGTGTGATGTTACTCATAAGGGGACAGTGTAATAATACTAAAGATTTTTCAAGAACATGGTATCCCTGGTAATGATAATAAATAACATTAGAAATGCCAAACAGATGAAATATGACAGTACGATTCATCAATGTGATGGCAGTGCAAAGGCAAGCATTATGATATTTCTAACGACAAAAATGTAAATTCTATATTCATAGCAATATCAATAACGTTTATGGAAATTAATGCTTATATCTATTATTGTCTCTTATTATATGTTGATATTCTGGCATAGAAGAAAAGTGTATAATATATACAGAGACGTCCAGGCTGATTTATAAATGACCCGAGAATGAAAGGGAAAACATTAAATTAATAACTGTCTGATCGAGAACATTCACTGAAAAAGGAAACAAACAAAAATGGACATAGTTATTAACACCAGACAACAGAATCAAAGCAAACAAACCACCAATTACGACCGCAATAGGTATTGAAAGAGAAAGCAAGAGAAAGAGCA
>NC_091555.1:31831483-31833983 GCF_042767895.1 Penaeus vannamei
TAGCATCTCTGTCTGCTGTTGAGGAAATAACTACCGATGACTTGAAGCATAACAGTAACTATGATTTTTAGTATTTTTAGTGTTCGTAGATGATATACGGTGCTTACGATGTGAAACAGCAGTGGAATAACGATGGTTTAATTAGAAAAAAAAAGAATATCTATTTTCTCTCTCTTTACACACACACACACACACACACACACACACACACACACACACACACACACCCACACACACACCCACACATATATATATATATATATATATATATATATATATATATATATACATACACACACACAAACACACACACACACACATATATATATATGTGCGCACTGTGTGTGTGTGTGTGTGTGTGTGTGTGTGTGTGTGTGTGTGTGTGTGTGTGTGTGTGTGTGTGTGTGTGTGTGTGTGTGTGTGTGTGTGTGTGTGTGCGCACACACATATAAGTATATACATACATATACATACATACATACATATATATAAATATATATATATGTGTATATATATATATATATATATATATATATATATATAACTATAAATATCCATACATATGTATACATATGTATATATATATATATATATATATATATATATATATATATATATATATATATATATGAATATACATACACACACATATATATATATATATATATATATATATATATATATATATATATATGAATATATATATGAATATATATGTATATATATACATATATATATTCATATATGTGTGTGTGTGTGTGTGTGTGTGTGTGTGTGTGTGTGTGTGTGTGTGTGTGTGTGTGTGTGTGTGTGTGTGTGTGTGTGTGTGTGTGTGTTTGTGTGTGTGTGTGTGTGCTTAATGATGATAATAATGATAATGATGATAATAATCTTTATTTCATATAAAATCATACTGATATGATTTTACACACATCTGAAACAAGGCCATGAAAAACATAAATACACAAAGGACTTTAAAAGAATATTCATATAGAACACTTAAAATAGGTACATGATTAGTCTCTATTTGGAGTGCATGGTACTTGGATGCAGATGATTAATGTCAATCAAGCCATTCAGCAATTTGTTGTTTGCCAGCTTAATAGTGGACAGCAGGCTAACAGCCGAACACTTTTCTTGGGCAGTTATTATAACATACACAAAGCCTGTTTAAAGATGAAGCTATGAAATTCATCACACGCGACATGCAGTAGAAAGGTGTACAGAAACTTTTAAAAATAAGTATCAACAGCATGTGATGTTTTTAAAAGTTCGAAATATTGCATTGACTGTGACACATAATCCTCTATATAGCTCCACTCTGTGACGATCACCTGAATTATTATGAGTAACCGCATAACCGACATATGCAACTTCGTTTACAAATTGGATGTTATTTACCCTGTCCTGTCGCGGGCGTTTATTCAAACGTGATTTTTAAAAAGATACACATCTTGTTTTGTCGGTGTTTAAGTGTGACCTTGACTGCTGTTACGTACTTTGCAGATTCATAAAACAGCGGCTACAGGCCAGCCAATGAGGGGCAAAAGAGAACAATGTCATCTCCATTGATTAATTGGTTTACAAGTTGATCACTGATATAACATCCTAATTTGTAGTTACTCAGCTTGACTGAAAGTTCGAATATATAGATATTAAAGAGATAGGGCTACCCAGTTTTACACCACACATGGCAGTGAAGCTGGATGATGTCGATGAACCCCACTTAACGCTCATCCTTTGACTCCAATAACATACTCGGAGTAGGTGCACAATATATTTGGGGACGCCCCGTTCTAATAACTTCTGAAATAGCATAGTTTGGGATACTCGATCGAATGCGTTGGACACGTCTAAGAAGCACCCGTGTACCTGGGCGTTGCGCCGTGTGAATTCGAGCGTTGCGTTTTCAACAGGAAGATGGCCAAGTCAGTGCCCTGATTCGGCTAGTATGCAAACTGATTATCGCTTGTTCTCAGATTAACGGAGCAACGATTGAACAAAACAGATTCGAAGATTTTTTTCAGAACACTGTGCTGAGGGCAATCGGGAGATAGTTACTCTTACTGCTTGGATCGCCATTTGATCTTTAAGTAGTGGTGCCAATATCACTTCGAGTAAATCGTCAGGAAATTCTGTGACGCATGCACATATTATAGAGAAGGCTGAGCATGGCATAAACAACCGGATGAGCGCATGACCTGTACTGAGGAGCGACGCGGTCGTTACCGGCAATGCCGCTTAGACGGCGTTTTTCAACCTCGAACAGTAACGGTCGGTGCGTCGACGACATTTCGTGGCAAAATTACAGGAGCGGGGCGTGTCGCATCGTCAACAAAAAAAAAAAAAAAAAAATCTATAGCTGATCACACCATAGGTTACTAATTTCCTCGCTTCCCGTAGCATTGTCAGTAAGTTCAGGCAGAGATGTTTTGAAAGCCTTCTTTATGTTTATTTCTGACCATACCTTTTTGAATCACCTTTGACGTTCGCAGCTATT
>NC_091555.1:31861483-31863983 GCF_042767895.1 Penaeus vannamei
TGTTGACGCTACATTTATCATTCATTTAATTAATTATTCCTTTAACCACACCGACACTAATGATAATGATAACAGTGATAACTATAAAGAAACCAGAAAGCTCAGAGTGAGAGTGAGAGAGAGAGAGAGAGAGAGAGAGAGAGAGAGAGAGAGAGAGAGAGAGAGAGAGAGAGAGAGAGAGAGAGAGAGAGAGAGAGAGAGAGAGAGAGAGCGAGAGAGAGAGAGAAAAGGGGGGGGGAGACAAGATTTTTTTTCGAAATACCCAAGCATACCACAAAACTCATTTCCATAAGAAAAAATATATTCACCAGCTTCACTTCAAGTCCAGGCTGGATCTCCACCAACATCAAATGACCTTTTCCCTCCGCCAAGAGTATCACTACTAGCATGTAACTTTTCGTGTAATTCTGGCGAGCAATCAATTAAGCAAAAATAAGATCAATGAAACGAAAAGGAGAGAAATAAGTCCATAAATGAATGATAAACTCCGCCAAACAAAAAAGGGCAAATATAAAAGGGATACAAGTAATAGTAATTTTACGATGATAAAGACCAAAATGATAACGATGATGATTAAAATGATGATGATAATGATGCTGAAGAAAGTAACATTAGATTAATGATGCTAACAATGCAAATAATGATAAAAATAATCATAACAAAAGTACTACTTCTACTACCACAACTAACAATAACTGTAATGATAATAATAATAATAGTAATAAAAAATAACAATAGTAATACTACTGCTACTACTACTACTACTACTAATAATAATTGCAATGATACTACTGATGATGTTAATACTAATAGTAATAACAAAAAAACAATAAAAATAACAAAAGTAGTACTGCTATTCCTAATAATGATCGTTATGATAAAATAATAATGATATCAGTGATAATGATAACACTAAATGAAAATAATAACATTGATAATACTAAAACTATTTCTAATACTACTACGAATAATAATGATAATTATAAAAATAATAATAAGACTGATAACAAAAAATGAATATATCAATAATAATGATAATAATAACAATGATGATAGCAATAATAATCATAACATACACAAGTATGATAATGATTATAAAAATGATAATGATAATAAGAATTGATGATAATAAATAATGGTAAAAAACACAAAAATAACATAAATGATGATAAAAATGATAATTATAAAAACGATAATCGCCATGACACTAATAATAGCAATGCGATAATAATGCTAATATTAATAACGACTGTAATGACAGTAATGATGATAAGGTTAATAAGGATTATAAAAATAATAACATAGATAATATCAAAAACATATATGAATAATAACGATGAATGTGATCATTATACTATCATTATAATAAGGAGAACAACCACCAGAACAATAACAACAATAATAACAGCATTACAATGGTAGAAAAACCCACAATGCTGAAACTATTTATATTAAAATCAAGACAAGTCTTAGTTTCCTCCCTTCTCCAGGTCTGAAGATGGAATCTGGGAGGATTTCGAAATTGTTCTCTCAATCACTATAAATGTAATTAGTGCATTATGATAATAACAATAATTATATCAACGATAATGACAATTATAATAATTATAACAATGATGATGATAATAATTAAAACAAAAATAATAACAATGGCAATTGCAACCATGCTAATAATGATATTAATAAGGCTAATAATGATAATAATAACAATGATGATGATGATAATAACTGATAATAATAACGGTATAATAATAATAATAATAATTACTATTATTATTATTATCATCAGTATTACCATTATTATTTTCATTATTATTATTTTTATTATCATTATTATTATTATTATCATTATCATCATCATCAAAATCATAAGAAGAAGAAGGAAGAAAAAACAATAATAATAACAATAATAGATTATAATAATAATGATAATCACTTCTACTCCTAATAATAACTGATAATAACAACCACATCTATGCTAATAATATGTATTATTATTACTACTATTATCATTATTATTATTATTACTATTATTATTATCATTATTATTATAATCACTATTATCATTATCATTATTATTATTATTATAGTTATCATCATCATGATTATCATTGTCATTATTGTTATTGCTATTACCGTCATCACCATTTCTATTATAATAATTTTCAATATTATCATTACTATTATCATTATCCTCATCATCATCATTATCATCGTTATCACTGAGATCATGATTATTATTACCATTACTGTTATCGTTTTTATTATTAATATTATTATCGTCATTATTGTTATCATTATTTTATCATCATAATAATTGATATTATTATTATCATTAACATCACCATTATCGTCATTATTATTGACATCACGGTTGTTATTACTTCTCTATTATTTCCATTATTATGATCATTATTACTATTATCATTGTATTAGTTTTATCGTTATCAATATAATCTTAATTGTTATTGGTCTTATCAGTATAATTAACATTAGCACA
>NC_091555.1:31913983-31916483 GCF_042767895.1 Penaeus vannamei
ATTGCTAAGTAAAACTACGGGAAAAGTTTTTAAGTGGCATCGGAGCTAAAAGCATAATGTTTATTTCACGTCATATGGTTCTAGTCAATGCTCGGGGTTTGGAGATGCTACCGGCACCAAGGTGCAATTAGGTAAGAATAAGAAGTCTATCTAATATATATAAGAGAGAAAAAAAAAAAAACAATAATCGTAGATTGCATTGCTCAAGAGGCATTATAAATCGCTCTTCTTTTAAGCAGTCTTTCTAGTATGAGTCAAGAGTTAAAAGCTATTTTCAATAAGGCAACTCGGAGAGCATGACATCAAACTGCAATATTTTTCTGCTTTCCGAGATTACCGAGTTAATGCGATTTTTCCCCGACAGTCAACGGGTCTTATTCATTAACAATAATCCTAATGAAATAGGTAACGTAAAGTGAACTCCATATATACACTTAGAGAAACTTATTACTGCATTAGACCCTTTATTAACCATTAACTACATTTAGGAACAAATTTAATGTCGATATACTTTAACCAAAACGCCATGTAGGTACCAGTTTTATATCCCCACGTACCCGACCGGTCACATACCCCACCGACACACTCTAACATACACACGCGTCTGCAGAGTTCCTACATTGCCGTTCACCAGTTGGGCATTCGGGGGAAATATCGCCGTTCAAAACTTGCAGCAGGACATTCCGTGGCCATTCGCCTATCATACGTTAGATGGGCGATCACAATTACCAACTCGGGTTCTAAACCTCTCTCTGTATCTCTCCCTCTATCTCCCTCTTTCTCTCTCTCTCTCTGTATCTCTCCCTCTATCGGCCCCCCGCCCTCTCTCTCTCATGCTTTCTCTCTCTCTCACACACACTCAATCTCTCTCTCTTTCTCTCACTCTTCTCACTCTCTCTCTCTCTCTTTCTCTCACTCTTCTCTCTCTCTCTCTCTCTCTCTCTCTCTCTCCCTCTCTCTCTCTCTCTCTCTCTCTCTCTCTCTCTCTCTCTCTCTCTCTCTCTCTATCTGTCTGTCTATCTCGCACTCCCCCTTCTCTCTCTCTCTCTCTCTCTCTCTCTCTCTCTCTCTCTCTCTCTCTCTCTCTCTCTCTCTCTCTCTCTCTCTCTCTCTCTCTCTCTCTCTCTCTCTCTTGCTTCTTCCCCCTCCTCGCCCCAACGATTCCTTATCTCCGGTTGGCAATACTGCATAACCTTGATTATGACAGCCTGAGGACCGTAACTCATCCTTTCCACGGCTGAATTTGAATCCTATTAGAGACTGTGTTGAAATATTTCCGGGATACTTTCGGCACTCCGTGATGCTTTCTTATTAATGATATTGTTGGCTAAAACTCGAGCTTTGCAGTAACGAAACTCGGGGGTGATTATACCCCGTGCAATATCACCACTGTCTGTCTCCTCATTCCTGACGTACATTATCCCCTGTGTATCCTGTTTATCCTTATCACGCCGTTGGGTAATCCTCCATATCCTAGCACGGGATGCCTCCTATCGATTTTGAGATGAGCTGAGCCGATGTTAATGTTTTAATTCATAATAAATGACTGCAATTAACGGCCGCGAGATATCATAATTTTCAGTCAATGTGGTAAATTGCGCTGGGATCGGCGGGAGATTCGAACACTGGATCAGTGCTCTAACCGACAGCCCTTGCACAAGCCGCTGATTTTAGCCCTTGTGGCGCTGCGCAACAAGGCTCATTTCGGGACTGATCTTTAACGGTCAGGATGAGCCGATATTACAGATGATGAGGGAAATAAAGATTAGGAGAACGGGAAACGTGTAAGCGTAAGATATAACTTGATTAATGTATATAGACAGTAGCTGGGCGCAACTCGCATAAGCTGGGGAAAAATACGTGTGATTTGTGGCTAAGGAGGAGGCTCGAGGGCCAAAATGACGGCTGCGGAGGGCACGCCGGAGGGGGCCGGGGGCACAGGGGGAGGGGTTGTTTAGAGGCATAAGAGGGGGATGCTGAGTGGACGCTGGGAAATTAGTGGACGGGAAAGAAATGGCGGCTGGACGGCGATGAGTGGTGGAAGCCGAGGGACGTCGCACAGGCTTCCCAGCGACGGGGACGAGGCGACCGATGGAAACAATCGGAGTGATGCGCGAACGGGGAGTCTCGGCTCGCTGCGGAGGGGCCGAGGACAGTCGGCTTTTGCTGTGGGCCTGGGGAGTGAATTATGCACGAAAAAGTTATTCATAATGATAATTGCTGCTTTTGCTATTGCTACTACTACTGCTGCTGCTGCTACTACTACTACTACTATGTTACTCTTACTGCTACTACACTTACTACTACTACTACTAGTACTACTCCTATCATCACTCAACTACTACTACAACTACTACTACTGCTACTATTACTATTACTACTCTACTATTATTATTACTATTGGTACTGCTACTAATAGTGATAATAATGAAACAATGATATCAAGAGAAATAATACAAAATTAAGGACAATAATAATAATAACAATGATAATAAATGAT
>NC_091555.1:31993983-31996483 GCF_042767895.1 Penaeus vannamei
ATATTCTTAGCGCTACGAATCTTCCCCTTGACTTAAGTACGGGCGTCCCTAACAATCAAGGAAGTACACCCTTAAATTCTAAAACTTGGCTCAACTCTCCGTCTCAGCTTTATCTTGCTATCAAAGCCGAACTACCCCGCTCGCACGATAATCCCTCTGGTTTTCGTCGCGGTTTCTTATTTCCACGTCCAGCTGGCTTACCGTTCGCTCTCTTATCGCTTTTATAGGTCGACTGCTACCGTCCCCCGTGGTTTGGCCGATGCCTAAAGTCCGAATGGATCTGGAAGAGAAGATACCGTGCGTAACAACACACTCCATCTTCCCTGGGCCTCCTACATCTTGATCGATGGCATCAGGAACCATAGCGCATCGTTCTTGATCAAGCAACAGTGATACCCTAGGCCGATCAAAGTGCAGACGTCGAGGAGCGGCGTGTTCCGACGTTTGCCGGCGGTTGTGGCCTCAACTTCCCCTATGTTGGCATGTTGCAAAGACACTGTTTCGGTGAAGTGGATCTAGTCATGATGTATAGTACTGAGACTATTTGTTTCTTGGTAAGGAGATGGATTAATTGCTGCCATATATTTTGCTGCTGTATATATCATAACTAGACGTCAGAAAGGTCGTACAAAAATCCAGACTATGCATAAAAAGATTTATGAATAAAGGCAACCAGTCACTTTCTGAAATATCAAACAAAATTTCACGAAAAGGACATCAAATCCGGGAAAAAAATGACATAACACGTCATAAAATCCACCCGACACGTCATAAAAAAGAAGCCTTTGTTCAAGACATCGGCTTTCCGAAAGAAGAAAAAAGCGGAGAAAAAGAAGGAAAAAATCTATGCGCAACACCTAATCACGGGCGGTCCCAATCGTCCGAGGAAGACGCCTTCGCCCGCCCCATTATCCCTTCCATATAATTAGCATTTGTGAGAGGCGATCGGGTGCCAAAGACGGAGTCACAGAGCCCAGCGGTGGTGTTAGAATTCGCATATAATGAGGGCAGGGAATTGAGTTGTAATTGGTCTCGTTTACATAAGGATTAGCACCCACCGCCAAAACTAACGACTATGCCTAATTGGTCATTGATAGAACGGCGCGAGGCTTCGTCTTGGAGGCAGCGCGAGGAGGGGCCGCGAGAGATTCCCCGGCCAGATAATAGCCATAGAGGAAGTGGGGACCGCGAGCCGTTTGTGCGAGCGAGCGATACGGGGCTGGAGGAGCTGCCTCTTGAGGGGGAATACTTGAGGGAGGCCTTTGACAGCGGGAGTTCCTGAACACTGGGACTGACTTCGCGATTTGGGGAGAGACGGGCGTGGGTACATGCGGCCAGGCAACTGTCCTATTTGAAGGGAAAGAAGTAAATGGGAAAAGGAAAATATAAAACAATTCAACTTACGCAAAGGGTTATGATATAGATCTAATCGTAAATTAAACTACATATATCATTAACACATATTACTTTATTAACAACTGACAGACGCCAGATGACAGTGGCTAATGATGAAGTGGGCATAACCAATTAATTTTCTACACACTATAAATCAAACTTCGAAACAGAAATTCCCCAATAACATTTTCTGCACAGCAATTTACACAGTATATATCTAAACCAATTTAGCACAATAAAGAAACGCACAACACAAGGCACGACTCATTAAAGTAACAAGCTATCAATGCTCACTGGTCTGCATATGGGACGCACTTGATTTCACTTTTCTGCACTTATTAAGAGCGCACTTTTCGCCGACACAGCACTCCGCGGCGAGGTCCGAATGGAATTGATACGGCAAACACGCCAAAGAGAGAACCAGCAGTGAAGCGGAAGCCAATTCTGGACAGCGCGACGGAGGGGACACTTTATATGAAATAAGCAAAATTATATTGTAAAATGAGATTAAAAAAGGCACCAGATGCAAACTATATAATAATACTAATTAAGGCTAATCACTAACAAGCCATACCAAATGGGTATAATTCCTTACATCAAAAATATTAGGTACATTTTCTTAACAAGGTCACTTTGCGATTGCGGAAAACGTCAGGCTAATGATACAAATTGAAACTGATACAGCGCAAAACTCTGGCCATTTCTCATTGCATCAAACGATAAAATATTAACTCAACATGTGTCAAGAACTCTTTACCAGTGTGTACGTGTGCGTGTGTGCGTGTGTGTGTGCGTGTGTTTGTGTGTGTGTGTTTGTGTGGTGTATGTGTGTGTGTGTGTGTGTGTGTGTGTGTGTGTGTGTGTGTGTGTGTGTGTGTGTGTGTGTGTGTGTGTGTGTGTGTGTGTGCGTGCGCGCGCGCGCGTGTGTGTGTGTGCGCGCGCGTGTGTGTGTGTTTGCGTGCGTGCGAATTTGCATGTGTTTCCTTGCCCTTGTCTCTGAGCATGCACGTGTCCCCATTCGCCCCCACCCACAGCACACGTCTAAAGCGAGTGCCAGCGAGCGAGGCGTGGCACTCAGCAGAGCCACGGCCCTGATCCCCGATGA
>NC_091555.1:31998983-32003983 GCF_042767895.1 Penaeus vannamei
AATAATAATAATAATAATTATTATTATTATTATAATAACAATAATAATAATAATGATATTAATAATAATAATAATAATAATAATTCTGATAATAACAACAATAATAATGATGATGATGATGATGATAATTTTAATGATGATGATGATGATAATGATACTGATACTGATAATGATAATGATGATGATGATGATGATAATATTAATAATAATAGCAATAACAATAATACCAATAACGATAATGATATTGATAATATTGATGATATCAGTGATAATGATAACATTAATAACAATAATAAAGGTGACAATTATACGATAAAACAGATTGCAATACTAATAGTAATTATCAATATAATAATAGCAGTAATAATAAGGGTGATAATGTATTAATGATAGTAGTAGCAGTAATTTAAAAGATGAGGATAGTAATAATAACAATAATGATAATGATAATAATGATAATAATAATCATTATCATTCTTATTATTATTAATAATAATAACAATATTGATAAAGATAATAATGATACAATAATGATAATAAGTATGATAATCCTAACAATGATAATGATAATAATATAATAATAACACACACACACACACTCACACATATATATATATGTGTGTGTGTGTGTGTGTGTGTGTGTGTGTGTGTGTGTGTGTGTGTGTGTGTGTGTGTGTGTGTGTGTGTGTGTGTGTGTGTTTGTGAATAATTTAGTAATTATCATCATCATTTTTTATCATTATAATAATAATGATGATAATAAAAATGACAATAAGCGTATTAATGTCCATTTTGAAAATGATAATGATGAAAATATCTAATAATGATCCTTAGGATTTTAATCGTAAATATGATAATAGTGATATTGTTTCTATTATCACCGGACTTATTACAGTTATCAAAAGCATGATGATAATTTTCTTTATTATCATGATTATTATCATTATACTTTTTGTTATTCTATCTGAAGTATTAGTACTTTTATCATTACTGAGAGTATCATCATTATTAATAATGATAAGGGTAAACATATTAATCATAATAGTAATAATATTAATGAGAATGATAATATCAATCTCAAAATAATAATAAAGGATGACGAAAAAAAGATGATAATATAAAGGTGAATTATAATAAAAAAAAAAACAGTATTGATAACGATGATGATAACTAATTATCACGATGATGATAATTACAATAATAACAATGATTATGATCATAAAAGTAACAACAATGATCAAAATAATAAAAATAATGAAAATAAATATAATGATGCAAATAGCATCAGTAATGATAATGTGAATAATAATAATTCATAATAATAATAGCAAAAATCAAAATCGTCATCATGATCTTCATCATAATAACAATAATAGTAGCAACAGTAATAATAATAATATACTCATATTACTACTACTAGTAATAGTACTACTACTAAAAATAATAATAATTATTACACAAAAAACACCAATGATGATCCTAATAATAACAATAACTATGATATTAGTTATCATTATTAATTTTCTTATGATTACAGTAAGAATAATAATGATGATAATGACAATATGTATTATTCTTTCAACAATAATAATAATGATAATAACAATAATAATAATAGCAATAACAACACAAGCAATAATGATAATGATAACAACAACAATTATGATAACATTAAAAAGAATGATAATAATAATAGTAGTAGTAGTAAATGTGATGATAACAATTATGATAATAATATTAGTAATAATAATTATAAAAAGAACAACAATTGGAAACATAATAATCATAATGATAATGTTAATACGAGTGATAAAAATAATAACAACGATAATGATAATGATAATAACAATTCTAATATCATTGATAATAATAACATCAATGATAATAAGAATAATAGTAATGATAATAGTAACAGTAATAATAATAATAATATTAATAATAATAAAAATAATATCAATATTGTTAATAATAATAACAATGATAAAAACAATACCGATAATAATAATGTTAATAATAATAATGATAATAATAACAACAATAATAATAGTAATAATGATAACAATAATATAGATAATGATAATGATTATAATGATATTGATAATAATAATAATAATAGTTCAAGTAATGATAATGATAATAATAACAATGGTTATAATAGAATAGTAATGGTAATAATTAGAAAAATTATCATAGTAATAAGAACATCATAAACAACAATCAGAACAACAATAACAGCAGTAACAATACTAATAACTATAATAATAATAATTATTATTATTATTATTTTTATTATTATTATTATTATTATTATAAAAATGATAATAATAATAGTAACAATAATATTAATGATGACGATAATCATATTAATAATAATAATAATAATAATAATAATAATAATAATAATAATAATAATAATAAAAATAATGATAATAATAACAATAATGATTGTAATAATAATAAGATAATAAATAACATCAGAAACAACAACAACAATAAGAAAACGACAATAATAATAATAATAATGATAATAATGATAAAGATTATCATTATCCTTTTTATCATCATGATCATAAAAAAATAATAATAATTTAACTAATCGTATTAATAATGATCAAATAATGATGACAATGATAATGATAGTAATGATAATGACAGTGATGATAATGGTAATGGTAATGATGTGATGATAATGGTATTGGTGATGATGATGTGATGATTTGGAGGAGTAGGAGTTGGAGGAAGAGGGTAATGATAACTAGGAAGAGGAAGACCAAGATTATGATGAAAATAATAAAGATGATAACCATGATAATGATACAGAGAAAAAATCAATAACATTAACCATAACACCAACCATATTACGAATAGGATTAAGTTCAAGAATGAAGCCGTCGTTGAAGAAACCTTCCACACAGTGCATCGCCCACATGAGTGATGTCGGACGCTGAAGAAAAAAAAGAGAGAGAAATACCACCGTGCATAAGACGGCGGGCGCATCCGCTCTCCCGGCGCCGTTGCATGCACGTTGCCAGGTCGCGTCCGAGGTTTAGGAAGCAGGAATTTTCGCGTCAGCCGTGGCACACAACACGTCGGTGCGCTGAAGTCCTATTAATGCCTTAAAGGAAGGAAGTGCAAGAAGGATCAGCCGATGTTCCAGACCGTGGAACTATTCATAATGGCTGGAACAGTGACTAATCTGGATGATAATTGCACATGATGAGTGGTCGATACAACTGCATAATAATTTAGGGTTACTGCTGGATTATTCGCCGTCGTTAGTAATGACATGGTGACACAGGCGAGCGTGTTTGAGGGATGACCAAAAATCTGTCAGGTGTAATTGCCGCCAGGTTGGGGCCGGCCGCGGTATCCTACATTCATCAACGTCGCCCACCGAGGGATTTGCGAACCCGGAGACCTTGGCTCTTCGCTCATTCTTCCAGGCGGATGTGGCCATAAGGAACACCTGAGTTCGGTGACGCTGACCCGGAAACGGACACTGAAAGCAGGAATTTCGTAAGCTCTATTAAGCTCACGTATATCTCTCTATTAGAATGGCAGTGGTGGGAGGAGAATATATTTTAAGAAATGATAATATCAAAGTTAAAGAAAAAAACAAAATTGAAATGCAACTTACGTTATCCAGTGAGATGATGCGCATGGTATGACTGGTCAAACGCGGGGCCATGAATATGTATGTCTACGCGTGCGCAGATGTATATGTGCATGAGTGTAAATGTCCGCCAGAATGTCTTCAAATTATTCGGAAAAGGTCAGTCACCTTTATGTTTATTCATGAACTTGTAGTTGGGATATTAATTGCAGCTCAAATACAAATGTCTATATTTCCTTTTTAACAAGGCTGCTACCTCAGGAATTCCCATTTTCTAGTCAAGCTAAGCGCAGCGACTTGCAATGAAGCCCCGAGCAGGTGAGGACAGCGGTAACTAAGCTGTAACTAAGCGCACAAAAATGCCATGAAACAACAGGGGAAGAGAGAGATATCTGTCGCCGTTGAGACAGGAGCCGCAGTGAAGAAATGAGACAAGCACGGAAGGTTCAAAAGGACGCAACTTAAAGGTAAGCACACGGTGTAAACTTGTGCACATGCAGGTATCAGCATACACAGACGCAGACGAATATATAATTGCACACAACGCATGTACGCACGCACATCTTTGCACGCCCTTTATGTAGAAGCATGTTTTTATAAGAGACAGGTGTGCGTACGTGTGTATGTGCATGTCTGTGCGGGTGCATGTGTATGTGCGTGTGTATGTGTATGTGCATCTGTATGTACGAGTGTGCGTGTGTGTGTGTGAGTGAGTGTGTGTGTGTGTGTGTGTGTGTGTGGCCGCGTAAGTATGCATGAGTGTCAAGCACACATATTTCAGTTTGATTAACATGTCTATACAAAAAAAAAGAAGAAAAAAAACTTTTGCCAAAAAGCCATTCTGAATTACACATATCACTTCCATCTGCCGGTTCATGTATTGTTATTCCTGAAGATAACATAATAAGAAGATAAAAAATACATTTTTACTATTGTTTACATCAAATTATTTTTTCGGAAAATATAAAATTCACTCAGGTTAAATCATTCATATAAAGTAATATCCAATTACCAACTTTTTAATCTTTAAAACTAATATTTTAGACAAGAAAAAAACTAAATTAATATAACATGTTTAATTGGAATGTATTTATTTTTGCTCCCATCGCGTGCAGTTATTGGTCAGTATAATAATATGATATAATCAGCTGCGCGAAGGCTTAATAGTGCAGTTATTGTCCCCCGACCTTAGTACTGTGCCTATGGTGACACAATTCATGTATTGTTGTACCAGCCTCCAACCGTAGTACTGTGCCTATGGTATCTTCATGCGCTGCTAACGGCCCCGAACATGGTACTGAGCTTTTTATTTTCTTCTGCTCTATCAGCCTTCTTTTTAAAATCCATTGTTGGACATAGGCCTGAGCTTATGGTATACTTGTATTGC
>NC_091555.1:32016483-32018983 GCF_042767895.1 Penaeus vannamei
CAATCAAGCAAGAGCTCCTCCGCACACACACTCGGGACGCCAAAGTCGTAAAAAACTCACCCCAGAGCCATTGTATGTTACGAATGCGAGATCGACGCCAGCATGCCAACGAAGATGCGGCCCATAAGTCTAGTTTTATGTTTACACAGCCGCTCTTACAACTGTAATTACCTGGTATATAATAGAGCATAAGATTTAGAGGGAGGCATACGGACATGGGAGTTAACATGGACGAGCCAAGATCCTTATCTTTCTCCCCCGACGATTTCTCGATCGTCCTGAATCTTGCGGCGCGAGAAAAAGTCCCTTTGTTTCTCGCACCCAGACACAGTACTTTGCTCATCAGTTTGAGGTAATAACAGTGGTTAGATTACAAGTTAGTCACCTCAGAACAATAGAAACACTTGAAAAATTATTCGGCATGTCATTTCCTTCTTGCACTCCCCTCATCACCCATACCACCCTCCCCCCCGCCGGACGCGCCTTCCCCCCCCCCCTCATTCACCCAGCACCATCGTTTACTAAACCTGAAACACAGCGCTGGACCCTTGAGCCACGAAACAATTTATTGCTATGCCGCATAACGAGACGCCTGAAGAAGACAGCGAAGTCATTTGAATAATATTCCGGTTTTGTACAACTTTGGACGGCCCGGCGGGATTAAATAATTACAGCATTGGTATTGACGACTGCGGATACATTATAAGGCGCCCCTGCCAGTGGTAATTTCTGCAGACAGCTTGCATATATTAGGCAACGTGATAGGTGAATTTTGAGGGTTATGGCCACCAATGATGGGAACTCTATGCGGCGCCCACCGACATCGGCCTCGAATTCTCCGGCTCGAACCAAACTTTTTTCAGTTACCAGATAATGTATACATACATCATAATTTTCACAAGCAATATCGCGTCGTCGCCCATTTTATTTTTGAAATAAATATTCATTAATGAAGTAGTTATAGCCTGAATTAGCATATAATTACAAAGTTTTATTGCATCACTGCATCAGAATGATCGTCATTAAAATATGTTGTGTTGTAGCCATCAAAGTTTGACTGTGTCATCATAAACCTTACAATGATCAGCTGGTGAATTAATTATACGATGTGATATAGACATTACATATTTGACCGAGGAGAAGGAGATTTTCCATTCCATTTACTCTCCTCAGACAAACAGAAACAGAATACATATCAATATTCACAAGACTGAAATTAGGAAATAATTAAATCTGGGACGCAAATGCGCGACGAGATATTTACGGAATCGGTCTCCATAAATCATTAACCGGAAATATCTAGAGCTTCCCCCGCATTCGTATTCCGAAATCCCTCGCATGATAAATGGTCGTATCAACTTACGCGGACGAGTGACTCATTTTTTTCTTTTCTTTTTTTCTTTCTTTATTTTACGATAGCGCTGGTACTGTTACGATGCGTCTGGAATTTCCATCTGGTCAGTATAAGATGAGATTGAGAGAGATAGAGAAAGAGTTGAACCTGCCTATTAGATTATGGAAATAAGCTCAGTTATAGCATGCGAATGCAGATTATTTGCCAATACGCTTATTTTCCAAAAGCAGACTAAACGCTCCAGACGAAGAATTACGAGTACTTCGGGACAATGATTTCCGTGACTCCTTTCCTGCCGTTCTCGAGGAAACGTATTTCACTCGGTGATAAAATGGCTCCGGATGTTCCTGGAGCCAAAACATTGAGCTTTTAGTGAGAAATAGACGAGAAAGAGGAAGGCGGGCGGTCTCGGAAGGGGCCTGAAGGGAGGAGGAAGAAGGGGGGAGAGGGAGAGAGGGGAAAAGGGGAAACGGCGCTGAGGAAAATTAAGGGCGTACAGAGTTCGCTGATAAAGTGTATCCTACAGGCCAACGCGAAGCAAGGGTGGAGAGAGGAGTGTGATTCCACGGCGCAGACACGGTTCTCACTCCGTCCAGACGCACGCGTTGCAATGATAACGGATACCGCGAAATCCGCTGCGCCGGCCTAGAAAGTCCGCAAAAACGTCTAATTAATTGACGCGAAGTTCATTCTGTAATTGTATTGATTTTATGATTGGCTCAGCGAAATCCCGTAATCGTGTTTTCGTTTTGTTATTAGGAATAGTTAATCAGACTTACCACCTGACTCATTGCTCTTGGAGAGGAGTCTATCCCTGCAATTTCACGTCTGCCCGTCCGCCCCCTCAGCCTAACTTCCCGACTTTGTCTCTTCTCCGTTCCCTTCCGTCAATCCTCTTTTTTTCCGTCTCTCTCTCTCTCTCTCTCTCTCTCTCTCTCTCTCTCTCTCTCTCTCTCTCTCTCTCTCTCTCTCTCTCTCTCTCTCTCTCTTCCTACCTCTGTCGTTCCCACTCCGTGCACTACCTATTCCCGTCTCTTAAACAAAGGGAACTATCCAATTTGCTTGTAAATCTGTTATCATACATGTTTTCCTTTGTTATCTTCATATCTCTTTACCATCAGTTTTGCTTTTTTTATTTCTCTTTGT
>NC_091555.1:32063983-32071483 GCF_042767895.1 Penaeus vannamei
ACACGTAACTCACTCATAACTACAGAATTGTTAGGATTTCTTTTCGCGTGTCACAGCTAAATGCATTTGCGGTTCTGTAAAGGGGTTCCAGGGTTCCAGAAAATAATTACGGCAATACCCTTGTTAGAAAAAATGACGATACGATGAGTCAGATCCTCAAAGCAAAGACGTCTAAATTACGACTCAAATGTTGATATCTTATCACCAGACGAATTTTTGTAATGAATTCGATTACGTGTGATTTAAATAAATCGGAATTATACAGAAATTTGGTATTACAGTTTCATCAATAGCACATGGAGAAAATCATTACCCTAGAGCTACATCACAGGGCGCGAGTACGTGTAGTATTTACTGTTTTTTCCACGATTTCCATGTTCCTTGAATTTTCGATTTTTTTTTTTTTTTAATGCCACTGATATCGAAACTGTCATTAATATTTTAATGAAATACTAATATAAAAAGCAGGTGAGACAGGTAGGATTATATATTAATCTCGATATCGTGGATTCAGCTGAGGAAAGCACCAAGACCACTTCATTAATTTCGTAGAAATTCTGAAATCGAAAAGAATCACGGAGAATTCAATAGAAAAAAATATATACATATATCATAGTAGTATAAAAAGCTAACCATCAATTTACAAAGTGCTTGTACAAAGCATCCACAAAGAATGTAAGTCAACAAATAAAAGTGAGCCACAAATAATAAAAGGTTTCAGACAGCAATATCATAAACAACGAAAGATAAAAAGCCGTATGCAGTGCCAGGTTATAAAAGTGAGCGAGATCATAAACCAAGCAAGGTCAGAATAGCATCGTAATATAAGCAATTGCAGGTCGGCAAGAGTACTAAGTGATATAACAATACATAGGTGTATGCAACTCTGGTTTTATATATTGCAAACGCCAGCTTAAGAGAAATTACAATGATTTATAAGGATTATATTGAGATATGAACCTCTCGGGTCACAGAGTTCTAATAAATCAAATACGTTCTTTAATTCGCAGTCTATATTATTTGATAAACATGACCATTGCACGTTAAATTCAATTACAGCCTTACGTGTTTTGATAACCACAAAAAAAATCATATGATAATACCTGATCCCAAATAATACGGTAATTCGAGCATAAAAACACCATCACAACGAAATTTATCATATACAATGGGGATTATTAAATGCTCCTTAATGAACTCATCAGGTATCACACCTTAGGAGCCTACAGACATTATCAGTTCACAAACACCATCTGTTGTCTCACCGCAAGAGCGCGAGCACTGTCAGATCACAAGCTACCTTAGATATCTCATGAATTATGTGTGGACAAACACGTGTTCCTCAGTATGACGCTCGTCTACACTTTGAATGTAAAATTTGTGAAGACTCCTCTAAAGTTCAATGTTCTACTTTTTTACTTCTTACAATGTAGCTATTTACTTTGGTAAAAACATTAATTTTATATGCTTTGAATGGAATAGTAAAATTCTGAACAAAATTGAAATACACACGAAAGAATTAATGATTAATGCGTAATTGTAACAAATTACAATATACATATATATATATATATTCCAACAAATCAAGAAATGAAATCATGTACAAAATTACAAAGCACGGACAAAAATACATTTTACTGTATTCATTACATATCACGTGAGAAGGATATCTCAATTAAGTGTACTTAGATTGAATTAATTTAATATCTAACGCTCCACAATCAAATGTCGCTTCACAAGAAGCTATGCTAATCCCACTCTGCTGCCGTGACGCCGACCATGCTGACCTCCCTTCACCAGAAACACGGCAATCGATCAGCGGAAGGAGCGTTGAGCTGACACAGAAAACAACATATGAATGATTTCTTACATCAAACATTTGGTCCACTTATAGAAGGTTGCATGTTCGATGGCCATAAACATAAGGCCACGTTGCCACCTCGCTCCCTCGGAAGCCGTCGGCACGCTTGCAATACTCCTTACGAAACGGTATGACAGTGGCATTACATTTCGATGCGCGACGAAGTGACAAAAATCTCGATGTATTCAGATCGTAGCGGAATGCGATACAAAAGCATCAGAAATCAATATATTACTACCTCCATATCATCGGAAGAAAATCACTTCCACTATCAGCGGAAAGATGGCATTGCGCGGAACCAAACATTTCCAAAAACACACGATACTGACTGAAATATTAATTACGGTTGTAAGGGATTGTTCGCGACTTAAAAATTTATGGTGGACATATCTCACGATAGCTGTGATAAATCTAGCTAACCAACTGGATATTCGTGGATAATCCTTGTTATTTTGGATATGGAAAATGTCTTGCGCAGTGCAGGATGAATCTATAATCAGATCCCATCAATGACAAATATCCAATCAAGAAAGCATAGGAAGATTTTTTTCTTTGTTCTTTTTTATGAGATGACAGTCTTGCATGTCATACCGTGATACAGTGTTTTTTCTTTTTTATCAGGTGCGTGATAGTATCTATATCTTCATCGCACTACTCATCTACACGTCTTATAGCTTACTTATCACCATCTTAATAATTTCCTTATACAAATTAAAAGATTACATAACTGCATTAGATCATGAAATAAAAAAACTGAAAGGCTTTAAAGGGAGAACATCTAATCGGGTCGTCTGAACTTTCTTCGATAAAGGTAAGAGTGCTGTGTTACAAAAAAGCGAAAAAAAGTGTATGAATAAATGATGCCACTAATGTCAGTTCAGTACACTCTGTACAGTAGTATCAACATCCAGTTTTTTTGTTTTTGTTTTGGTTTTGTGTCACTCTAACATTTCAATATTGTCATCCATTACATATTTTATACATGAACTATAATCACCTCATTTACTCAGCATATCTTACTCATTCACCTTGATTCAAGTTCCATAGCACACTGTACTAACGCAGCGCTTGACTTCGCCCCGCCCGTCCTGCTCTCCCTTCCGCACTGCAGTCTAGCCTATAGAAATCGGGTCATTGTTTACGCTTGGATGCTCGCTTCTATTCATCGTAGCATTTTGTAGGGTTATTTGCAGCATCACCGTAGCGCACATATTATTTTCGTTATTTAGCGTTTTCCGACTTATCTGTCTCCGATCTAGCTCCATTGAAGTTGCAGGACTCCATTGCAAAGCGTTATCGGGGCAGCCATCTAAACCTATCGGCCAATAACAGGTTCGATCGAGAATCAATCAGCCAATAAGAACTCCGAGCCAAAGGTTTCTATTCTCGCCGGACCAATCACGGGCAACATATCTTCCTTGGCCAATGAGGACTCCCGCGAGTGGAAACACCTTATGCATGATGATTTTTTTTTATTTACTACACCTGTTCTTGTGTTCATGCTTCGACACCTGCCGTTGATCAGGGAGGGACTCTCCTTTGACAAACGCACGGCGGCAAAGAGAAAAACAAACATAAAACGAATAGCAGCCAGCGAAGAAGTTCGTTGAGTGACCTCCCCTCCCCCCTACCAGCAGGGTTGCTCCTTCAAGGTCACACAGGACGGCCATGTACACGCTCGGGTGAACACCAACGCTGAAGCGATTCCTTCGCTTACACGCAGGACGGACGCCGTCGATACGTGATCCGGCCTCACGAGTATCCGTTTTTCCGCTTCAAAGTATGCCAATTTCCAGTCAACTTATACACACACACACACACATATATACATACATACATACATATATATACATACATATATATATATATATATATATATATATATATATATATGTATGTATGTATGTATATATATATATATATATATATATATGTTTATATATATATATATATATCTATGTATATATATATGCATACATATATATATATATATATATATATATATATATATATATATATATATATATATATATGTATATATATGTATATATATGTATATATATATATATATATATATATATATATATAAATATATATGTATATACATATAAATATATGTATATACATATAAATATATGTATATACATATAAATATATATATATATATATATATATATATATATATATGTATGTATGTATGTATGTATGTATGTATGTATGTATGTATGTGTGTGTGTGTATGCATATATATAGATATACACACACACACACACACGCACACATATAAATATATATGTGTGTGTGTGTGTGTGTGTGTGTGTGTGTGTGTGTGTGTGTGTGTGTGTGTGTGTGTGTGTGTGTGTGTGTGTGTGTGTGTATGTGTGTGTGTGTGTGTGTGTGTGTGTGTGTGTGTGTGTGTGTGTGTGTGTGTGTGTGTGTGTGTGTGTGTGTGTGTGCGTGCGTGCGCGCGCGCATTGCATTTGTATGTGTGTTGCGTGTGTGTGACATGTCACGTGTGTGTGTGTGTGTCTATATACATATATCTGTTTTTCTATATGCAGATATACCTATAGGTAGTGGGATACGCACATACATTTACAGCCACAGAAGCATGCGCACCCCCCCCCCCCTCTCGACCCGACCCGAGATCCGCGAGCGCAGTCCGAGCGCCCTGGAGCCCCGACCCAGTCCTTCCAGCCGGTTCCCAAAGGGCGTGAAACGGCGTCCGGGCTTCGGCAAAGGCGTGAATGTCTCGTGACGGCGAAGCTTCCGCGCCGAAGCCGTTATTAGCGTCCCATTTGAAGTGATGGATGTGTTTTTAAGTAAATAGAAACACTCGCGAATGTCTATTAGCAGCACGAACGATACTACATGATTTGTAATACCTGTGAAAACCTTACATACTGCACTGCGGATATTTAGAATTATGAAGCTTTAATGTATTTATGGGACGCTGATGCGAGAACTATTAATGAAATCTGGACTGCAAATATACAGTATGTGTATACAAGAATATACACAGGATCATATGCGTGAATGTAAATAAATATCAAAACGTGGGTAAATTTAATATAAAAAAGTTTTACTTGGTAATGCAGATTATTGGTTGCACACATCTGATGGCACGTTTTATTTTATGCTTCATACTGTATACATTTAACAAATTATTCATGTCTGTATCAACTGATTTATACATTCATAAGCTTTACAAATATATTATATCAATATTCAACAGTGAATCTACCATGTGCAATTCAAACACACTCACGGCAAATCGAGCAATGTTACTGGAGACTGCCTCACCTTCACAAAAAAAGTGATTAATTAAGTGATATAAAAACGAGTGGGAATAAAACACCTCGGCTTCCGCACGCCGCGCATGTTCAGCCCAAAGACCGAGGGAAGGAGGATCATATCGCGCTCAGCCAAACGAATTCCGGATTTTTGTGTAGTGTGGTGTTGCCATATGTTGTCTTATATTGATTTCGTTACGAAAGAGTGAGCAGCCCGGTGGTCGAGACCTAATGAAATTCCCCTTCCCTGGGAGGGCTTCATATTACTCTTAAATCCCGACAGAGAATCACATTTTACTTCCCACCTTTAAAGATACCAAATTCCAAACCGTTGTCACAAAGTTTTAAAATTGCATCGCCATTTCTTGCACCAAAACCTCACGAGATTAATCCGAAATTTAATATCAAAACGCCGCTCGACCTCTGTATATCGAACCCGCCGCGATTGCGTCGGCCGCATCGGCTCTTCCCTTGGTCAATATTATCGCCTGGAGGAGCGGGCGGCAAGCAGGCTCATGAAGGAGTGCTGCGCTTATCAGAAATTCGGCTGTTAGGCGGCCGGTGCTTCTTATACGGGGTGTACTGTAGCAACACTCGTAAACCCTGCCATCACTGTAGGCGTCATTCTAGTTTCTTTTACAAGTAAACTTTACACTGACGAACAAGAGGTTGAATTATTAACTCCTTCTTGTGTACCAACGCGGTGGGGAGTGGAGTGAGGAGAGAATGGGAAAGAGAAATGGGGAGAACTGTAATTTCTTAGAACATCCGAGATTTTATAAAGGACAAGAGGTGAGGAAGCGTGATAGGGATGAAAGAGGTGGAAAGGTTGATAGACAAACAGGCAAGGAGAGCCATTCGTGTGAGTTCATAATTCATGAAAAAGAAATAAAAGAAAAATGCAAAAGAAATTATAATAAATGAACGAAAGGTTATCAAAACTACTGCACATAATGCAAGTCTTACGAATCCCGAAGACATGGCTCGCTTCCAAATAAATCTCATCGGAAATGAAGAAATACAAAAAGAAAGACAGCCAAAAGATCACGTAGAAAAAGCCACAAAACCTGGAAACATACAACATCCGAGTGAAATTTCACGAAATCTGAAACAGTGATTTTGTGTGCAGTGGTATAAAATGAGGGTTGGGGATGGGGGGGGAGTGAACTGGGAGGGCTTTCAGTATAGGAGCAAGGTGTCTGTGTAAAGGGCATGATAGTAAAGGGAAAATAACAAAAAAACTGAGATCGTGATGTCACTGGCTTTGTGTCTGCGTCCGTAATAGGGAGTGTACGGTATGAAAAGGGTGTGGTGTGCCATTGCGTCTGTCTAGATTGAGGTACATGCGTAGAAAGTGTGAGAGTAATAATAATGAAATAAAAAATATAAATAATCATATTAATGATAACGATAATAATATTAACAAGATAATGATAACAAAAGCTATAATACTAATGACGATAGCATTGGTAATGACAAAAAAGCAGAAATTATAATGACAAAAATAAGAATAATGATACAAATGATGATGGTAAGCTATGATTATGATGATAATAATAATAATGATAATGATAACCATAATAAGAATAGCAACAATCCCAATAACGAAAATAATTTGAACATTAAAAACAGCAGAACCAAAAATATATATATATATTACTAATGGTTGTAGTTGCTTGCTATGGCAAAATACGATGCAACATGCTAATACTAGAAACAATATCATAACAAAACAAGCACCACCAGCGAACTACACATTTCCATCTCTTTATTAGCATGAATTCGCATGCATGTATGTTAACACAAGTATGATACATGTACATCTAACATGAATGATTATGATATTACAGAGAGGTTCCTTCCGTGCTCTGTTTTTTTTTCTTTCTTTCTTTCTTTTTTTTTTGGACACTGAAAACGCGTGACGCTCCATCCTTATTGCCTAATCACACGCTGATCTGCAACATCAAATCAGTATGCATTAGAGCGAATAATGTCCTCAATAATCATGCATCATGGAAAGCAAACAGATGTCTCTAATTTTTGGGCGAAATTAAGATATTTTCGTCGCATGATTTACGACACATTTGCAGTTCAGATCACAAAATTGGATTGGGGATGCGTTTCGGATTCAGTTGATTTTTGGCTCGAACTTTCTCATCTGTCGTTCCATGTAAATGCCAATCATAATCTTAAATGTATATACATACCCATAAGCATATCAATCTAATGTAAAATAAGAGAGGGATATACATACAACATGTATCATCTGTTCTACTAAGAGATGTTCAAACATTCAGACTGACATATTCATCACCAAACAGAAACATCAAATCTCGCACTTCTTGC
>NC_091555.1:32101483-32103983 GCF_042767895.1 Penaeus vannamei
TATTTTGATACTGAAATGGTATTATCAATAATAATAACAATAACCATGATAATGATCACATCATAATTTTGTTTGCGTTTTGTCCATCCGCCTGCACGTTATGATCATAATTTGCGCCTAAAATGATATTCCACGTGACTAAAGGCTTGAAGTCTCTTCATTTTGATGCAAGACGGCCATCTTATGCCTGAAAGCATATTCCACGTGACTGCGTCCTTGAAGTCTATTCATTTTGGTGTAAAATGGGGTGATAATTGACAGCATTAATATAAAAGAATGAAGCGCGTACGTGTCAAATTTCGAATCCAATTCTACGTCTATTATCAACATCATTATTATCATCAGCTTTTTTCATCAGTATCAGTATCAATCATATCATTATCATAATCATTACCGTTACCGTTCTTACTATCATTATTTTCATTATTGCTATCAGTATCATCATTCTTGTCATTATTGTTATCGTTAATATCATTCTTACTAAGAATATTAATAATAATAACAATAATGATTACCATAATAATAGCAATTATGTCATTATTATCATTATTACCACCATTCTACTTCTTCGAGGCAAGTACACTGTATTGAAGTAGTTAGACCAACAGTTTATGCGCAATGACTATTTACACGACTAGCAGGGCCGGGGGAGAGGAAGAGAGGAAGGGGAACAGAGGGGGAAGAAGGGGAATTAAAAAAGGATTGGAAGGGGAAGGGAGAAGGGGCACAGATAAAAAAAGGGGGGATGGGAAATGTAGGGAAGGGGATAAGGAGCGAAGAAGGTGGGAGAGTTTTAGAAGGAAGTGGGAGGGGGCAGATGTGAGGCTTAAAGTGGAAGGGGAGGAGTGAATTTAAGGAAAATTTTGGAGGGAGAGGGGGTGCGAAGAGTGTGGAAGGGAGAGAGAGGGAGAGAGCAGGCGAAAGGTAGCAGGAGGAGGGTGAAAGAGGGAGGGAGGTAATTTTCTTTATTCCGAGGAATATCTTCGGGTTCTGCCAGTAATGATATCATAGCAAAAACGATAATAATAACAATAATGATGATGTAAACAATAATGATAACACCAGACAACTATTATAACCATATCAAATAAAAAAATAATTATAATAATGATAATGAACAACAACAATGATGATGATTGATAGTGATGATCATGATGATAGTGTTAATGCTAATGATAACAACAATAAGAATCACAATAACAATTACAATATACTACAAATACCAGTAATAACTATATAATACTACAATGATACTTCTAGTAGTATAAATAACAACAATAACAATAAGAGTAATAATAATGATACTAATAATAATAATGACTAAAATAAAAAACAGTGATAATAATAACAATCATAGGAATAAAATAATAATAATAATAATAATAAAATACCAATAACAATAATATTAATGACAAATATTAAAAATGATAATGAAAATGTTAATAAAAATGACAAGGACACTAATTATGATAATGATAAGGCTTATAATATTAACATCACCAATACTAATAATGGACATAATAATGATAACATATAACAACATCAACAATAATATCAAGCATAAGAAAAGCATAAAAATAAGGAAAACACTGATCAAACAAAAAAAAATGACAGCACTATGTATATGATTGTGTGTGTGTGTGTGTGTGAGAGAGAGAGAGAGAGAGAGAGAGAGAGAGAGAGAGAGAGAGAGAGAGAGAGAGAGAGAGAGAGAGAGAGAGAGAGAGAGAGAGAGAGAGAGTGAGTCTACTGTCATCCTTTCTCCACTTCCTCAGCGTTCTATATGGCCGTCCTTTACGCGCCATTCCTCTTGCTCTTCCTTGTTCGTAGTTCCCTTTCTGTCTCCGTTCTTCCTTCTTCCTTGTCCTTCCTCCCCTTCGCCCTGGGCTCATCACCCTCCCTTACCCCTTCTCCCGCTTCCCTTTAGCTTTCCTCCTCCCCTTAAAGTTCCCCTCTGTCTCCCCTCGCGATTTATGATCCCGCTGCAACCATTGTCTCGGCAACATTGCACAATTCAGACATCAGCGAGCCCACTTAGGGCTTCATTAACAGTTGATTCATGTTATACGACACAAACTATCGTCGATATCCATTGGATTTCGCTCTCCGTGACTAGATCAATCTGATATTAGGCGATAAGCTTTGAACGTGCCCTATGCGCACTGGAAACTGTCATGTGTCGCTTCAGATGATCCTTGCATGATACTAACGCTCGGGCCAAAATAGGACTAGGCGAGCGAGGGCGTAGGGGCGGTTATCATGACAAAAGGCGAGGTGACGCTGAACCCTAACCCGCCCGAGCCGCTAAGCCGTTTAAACCTCAAGGGATCTATACGTAAGGATAGATCACCTCTTTCGTTATAGGCAACCCACCATTATTACGTATGTAAATTATCAAAAGGGAGCAGCGAGTGGCGACACAGCAAAGGGGCCACTGATTACAATATCGATGACAAAGACAGAGACACAGTCCGACGTGAGCCATTGTCTGTCATCAGAT
>NC_091555.1:32121483-32123983 GCF_042767895.1 Penaeus vannamei
AGAGAGAGAGAGAGAGAGAGAGAGAGAGAGAGAGAGAGATGGATATATATTATGATGGATATATATATATATATAAATATATATATATATATTTATATATTTATATATATATATATTATACATATACTGTATATATATATATATATATATATATATATATATATATATATACATATATATATATATATATATATATATATATATATATATATATATATACATATATATAGTGTCTGCGCGTGTGGCTATACATATTCTGTAGAATATACATAAAAGTATATACATGTAAAATACGCACGCGCACGGGCGCACACATTATCTATGGATGGATGGATGGAAAAGTCGGTGAATTATTGAACAAATGGATGTATGGACGGATACACAAAGAAATCTTTTGAACTTCTCTTTCCAGCACATTTATTCTGTCTCTCCTTCCCAAACTTTATTTTACCTTCCTCTCCCTGACGTGAAGCTTACGTTCCCTGAATCAAAGAACTAAAAACTGAAGTCAGAGTCTGGACGTCAAGGTCATTAAACTTGGACATCAAAGATCAGCTCCGGAGAAAAAGAAAAAAAAAATCCTAGTCTATAAATGTTTGTATCCTTTTACTTAAACGCATCTACATCCTTTAATTATCATTTATATAATTAGATACTGAACGGTGACAAGGACTCGAAAATATACATTAAATGAATAAAATACGCTGTCGAATAAATGGATAGACGTATTGATGGATATACCCGCAGTGGAATATAAATATACCCGCAGTAGAAACTTTTCAGCGGGTTAATTCGCATTGAAGACACTTTTATGCGATCCCAATTTTCAAGTCGAAAAGAAAAGGAGCATTGGATAACAAAATACGCATCGTTCTGTGACCAACTCTTCCGAATTAGAACACGTTAAATAGGCAAATGCATTACAGTTTCCCCGAGAAGTTTTTTAAATATACCAACAATGTAAACATTTCCAACTTTATCTGAGTACTTACTATTCATTTGCAGTCGAAAAAATATTGTATCTGATCTGTATTTCAAGTACAAAGGATAAACGTAATTTTATGTTTTACTCATTCCAAACCCGGTACTCTGTTGCCGCCGTATGTAGTACGCAGTGACCATGATAGGGATAATAGCTGTAATGCTTTGATAATGGTTGTGATGACTGAGATGAAGTGATGGCCGCCGGACCGTGATGCTGATATGGGACTAAACATCATTTAAAGGAACGCAAACCTGTATTAGAGTTTGCATAGAAACTGCTGTGGCATGCCTTGACGTGATATAGATCGCCCTTGTAACAAGAACAAATCGACATAAAGACAATTGCAACATTAAACAAATAAAAACAATCAAACTGTAATTGCATTCGCGCCAGTTTTTCGTACTTTTTCTGAATATTCCGAATCTCAAGGACTTTCCACCCGCTGATGCGCCATGAATATTAGAAAAACTAAAAGGAAAAATAAAATTTCTGTAATAATTTCCTCAACTTCGGCTGATAGCAAGAGGAACGCGCGGTATTCCAGCAATCTTTTATAGCCCCATCCAAAACTTTCACGTCTGTAATGAATACATTGAGCAGTTTAACAAACTTTTCCTTTTGCAAATCCAGAAAATATGCCTACATGATTAAGACTTTCAAAATAAAATTCTGACGATTCTTGGTGCGTTTCTGTGTTGGAAATACAAATCATAGCGCCGCTGATTACAAATAATTACCTTGGAGGAGTTTGTGCCTTGTGCCACGTCTTGATCCGTCGTTGCCGCGCGCTGGCTGTGACTTTGTCTATGAAGTTCCGGCGGCCAACGCTGAATACTGAATGATAGTTGGATATAATAGCAAGGTTTTGATATTGAACTCAAAACTGATCAAAATAAAAGGTGTAGGATTCTATTTCCATTTATAAATATCGGAAGGGGTGATTAGTGAATATTTACAGACAAGCTTTTGACCCCTTTACTTATAACATTTTAACATTTGTCTGAATGTGATTGAACATTTATATACCTGTTAAATGACCAAGTCTAGAAACTGTTTCTAACAAGAGTTTGAATGTTCATAAAAAAGAAGTCGATTACCCGTAAAGAGGGAAAATGTACACCTGTTCCAGCGTTGTGAAAACTTCTTCGGAACCGAATCCACAGCCGCGAAGCGAACGCAGGCTTCATTCAATATTCAGGGATTAGCCGACACCTCCCAGCGAAAAGTCGGGAAATTCCAATCAACGAGGAAGGCGTTATTTAGAAAATCGTAGACAGAATTTCTGATGAGTTGCAGTGATCAACATCCAATTATGGACTGTTCATCATTCAAAGAGAAGGAGCGCTTATTTCTGACATTTTAGGGCTGACGAGGGTGGGGCCTGACACAAGTTTTAATTGTGATGGACCAACCTTGGGAAGGGGGGGGCGGTTTGCGATGCTTGCATATATAAGCTCTGGGTAAATTTAATTGAAGAAACGCCGAGAAAGTTTGATATATCTCATAGCAGATGGA
>NC_091555.1:32128983-32133983 GCF_042767895.1 Penaeus vannamei
TGTGACGAAGATCAATTTGTAATTGCATCACATCTATGGTATTGAAAGTATGAGAGCCACGTGGTAAGTGATGCTATGTAAATATTTCACACAAACACACACACACAGACAAAATCACCTGGTAATGGTGTCAATTTTTTTCATACAGAATATGTTCTAATATTTCCCACCACTTTATAGCCTAAAACCAGTACAAGACTATACTTTTTCACCACAAAAGCAATATCTCTTCACTTTGTCACGTCTTAATTGACACTAACCTTTTTTTCCGCTGAAATGAACAGTTGCCATTAAGTATTTAACCATTATTTTATATAACTTAGTTTACGTTTAATATAACTTTTTTGGGGGGGTGGGGAGGCGTTTCGTTTTCAATGACAATAAAATTAGTGATAGATAAAGATAGTGACCATGTACCTCAAGAAAGAAGATATATGAAAAGGAACCAAACAAAAGAAAAATAATAAGTAGACAAAATAGAGACTAATGGCAATTATATTCCTCCAGATTATTCTTCAAAACAATTGACTACAGCAAAGCGCCGGCCTATCAATCACAAGGAAAAAACATACGAAGTTTGACTTGTACCAACACCGATATCCCCCACTCCACCCCACCCTAAAAAGTGAAACAAAAAGAAAATCATTCAAAGTGAAATATGAAGGGAGCCAGACTCCCTGACGTGCATATTCCAGGCAGAGTCGTCAAAATGCTAAAACTAAGCCAGACATATTTTGTCTTCCCTCCGAACATTTACGTTGTGGATTTATGCAAAAAGTATTCGTACGGAATTCAAATGCCGGATCATCCCTCAATGATTTAGAAGATTTTAGAAATTTATTTATTAACTGTTTTACATAACCATTACGGAATATTATTGCGTAGATGAGAAAAAATTGGAAAGGGAGTATTTTTTCAAGGTTTAAGGTAAGATATGTATACGTACACAGGCTTGCTCTTATTGCTATTTCCATTATTTAAAGGAAAAAATAAAGGGAATTTTGTGAATCTGTTTATTCAGACTGCGCATACAGCACTTTTGCTCTTATACGAAAACGTCAGCACGTATGCGTAAGTTTATGATTTTTACTTAGACACACGCATCACTACATACTATGCGCGCGCCCACACACACACACACACACACACACACACACACACACACACACACACACACACACACACACACACACACACACACACACACACACACATACAGATATATACATGAATGGATATATACATATATGTATGTATGCAAATAGATGGATACAATATATATATATATATATATATATATATATATATATATATATATATTTATTTATGTATGTATGTATGCATATATATATATGTACGTGCGCATGTGTGTGTAGGTTTAAGTGTGTTTATATGTATGTGCTTGTGTTTATTTTTGTGTAAGAGTGTGTGTGCAAATGTATATATAGATAGATAGATATAAAGAGACACAAAACGCCAAACGAGCGCTAAGAAAAGAAATACGCACAAAAAAAGGAAAATGAAAAAAAAAAAGAACAACGACAAGCGCACAGTCTCAAACCCAAACTTGAAGACAGAAAAAAACGCGAGAACAAAGCCCCCCATATATTTCATTTCCATCAGAACATTTGGAGCAATGATTTATCCCCGCATTTATCGTCCTCATATAGACGAGCTCCACCATTTATATGCAAAATGACTCACACGGCAAATCCTCGGGCACCTCCACCCTCCGCGAGATCGTGGGAGGTTAAATAGACGAAGAACCTGAGGAAAATTGAATGTTTTTTTCTTTTTTTTCGAAGGGGGGCGCTCGAATTTTGGAATGATGTTGGTTCTAGGGTGGGATAGAGGGCGGTAGGGTAGATGCTTAAGGGTAACCGGTTGGGAGTGTAAGAATCAGAAGCAGGAAGGGAAAAAAGGTAAGAGGGAGAAGGTGATGTGAATGAGATGGTGTGAAGGAAGGAGGGGAAAGGGGCGAGGGAGGATGGAAGACCCGGCTGTAGAGGTTCCAGGAAGAGGAAAGAGGGAAAAAAGAGAGCAGAGGACAGATAAGAAAGAGAGGAATGGTAAGGAAGGGTAAGGCTTGAGAATGTCAGCAGATGGCAAGACAAAAGAATACTTTTTAGGTATAGGCCTATAACGCTATGCTGTCTTTTATCAATTTCAAAATGTGATTTACCATTATCTGTGTTGTTAATTGCTTCTCACTGATTGATAACCATCGAAGTCAGAAATGATTCACAGAAACATCATCCCAATTCCAAGCATGAAATAAAAGGAGTAAACAAGACTTGACCGACGTAGATTGTGACCAAACCGGAGGATTTATGACTCCTCAAGTATTCCATCTTTATGTGAATCACAAACCTTTGTCTGACAATGACCGATATGACATCAAACCTTTAAAGGCGATGGCCAGTGCCATTGTCATTTTGCGAAATTCTGTCCCTTAGAATAGATAAAAAAAAAAAAAAGCAAGGTGGGCAGACGCATAGCCACCTTTTACAAGTAGCGCCACCTTTCGTGCAAGGCAAGTTCGGGTCCAGGTCACTCGAGGCACCTTGGAGGCCCGAACGCCAGCCCAGAACTCGCTGGAATTTGGATCACTGAGCCACTGGTGTGCCTTAATTATTCTTATCAACAAATAAGTCTCATATCATTCGTAGTTTTGGCAGAAATTTGCCGTGGAGTGACCGTGACCTTGCAAACAAGCTTGAGTCCCAGTAAAATGTGGCAAGCCTTGATGACGTCACACCAGGCATTTGGTTGAAACTACTATTGTTTGAACTGGCTGACATTTTATCAGATTTTCTTGATTTTTTAGAAGAAATTTATGTAACAGACGACGTCAGAGATGTAGTAAGAGGGGCTGAGTAAATAAATAAATAAAAATACCCCAATCACATATCTATCATTATTTTTGTTATTTATATTTCTAACACTTAATCCCTCTCCTTAATCCACATTGAGTTATTAAGATTTTTCAGTAAAAATACGACTATTCACATATTTTTATAAAACACTTTGTCTCATTTTTTTTACTTATTATGTCGTGAGCGCTGGCACCATTCTATATTGCCTTGATTATTTTGTTTCAACATAAATATCTTTATAGCAGAATACTATTTATATAACTTTTTTTTTTCTTTAAACTCTTTCCATACGTTGTATATATATTAAGCTGAGGAAAAATAGTCTAACACAATTAATAAGCCTACACACATATAAATGCACACACACGACGCGCGCACGCATATATATATATATATACATATATATATATATATATATATATATATATATATATATATATATATATATATATGCGTGCGTGCGTGCGTGCGTGTGTGTGTGTGTGTGTGTGTGTGTGTGTGTGTGAGAGAGTGTGTGTGAGTGTGTGTGTGTGAGTGAGTGAATGTGTGTGTGTGTGTGTGTGTGTGTGTGTGTGTGTGTGTGTGTGTGTGTGTGTGTGTGTGTGTGTGTGTGTGTGTGTGTGTGTGTGTGTGTGTGTGTGTGTGCGTGTGCGTGTGTGTGTGTTTGTGTGCATGTATGTATACATGTACTAGATATATAGATAGTTATAGCTGGACAAATAGACAGATAGAAAGATAGACATAGCTATGAATATTCAATGAATTATTTATTTTTAGCATAAACAAACAAAGCTGAATAGATACAAGAATATGCGAAAGCGTTCGTGAGCGAGGGAAGCGGGAGGCAACAACACAGGTAGTTTCTATACTGTTGCCGCAGCTGACACACCAACTCCCTCTCAGCCATTGAAGCGAGTTGATGTTATCACGAGAAACCAGTGATTGGAACTTACCACATGTTTCCACATACCCCTCCCTCACTTTACGTCTCCCTCTCTCTCCTTATCGCTCTATTCTATCTGCCTCTCTCTCCGTCTATCTGTTAGGTTATTTACTCTATCTGCCTCTCTCTCCGTCTATCTGTTAGGTTATTTACTGTATATTCTACACAGATACTGTACATATACATGTATAATGTTCTCTGTCTTTCTGCCTATCACTTTTAATTATTATATCCATGGCAAAGACACTGAGTGGGACATATTCTTCACTCACAAACCACGGGGCCTGAAAAATATTTCATAACCGTGAACACAGAGAAAGAACGAAGAAAGAAAAAGGTTTTCATGGAGCGTCCCCGCTTAGGTCGACCAGGTGCTGACTCTCCAAGGTATCAATACCAGTCGCTGATCACAGCATTGATGCCTCAGCCGCCGATCCTTATCTGATTTCGACTGATTTTTTTCTCTCAGTTCGGAACATAGAGAGGGAGAAAGGGTGTGTGTGTGTGTGTGTGTGTGTGTGTGTGTGTGTGTGTGTGTGTGTGTGTGTGTGTGTGTGTGTGTGTGTGTGTGTGTGTGTGTGTGTGTGTGTGTGTGTGTGTGTGTGTGTGTGTGTGTGTGGGGAGAGAGAGAGAGAGAGAGAGAGAGAGTGAGAGAGAGAGAGAGAGAGAGAGAGAGAGAGAGAGAATGTGTTACAGAAATTAACATTATACCAGTGAACCATTATATTACCATTTGATGATAATAATCATCATGGTTTCAAAATGTTATTTTGTATCCCTGATCTTTGATTGAGTATTACTAGGAAAATTAGTCAGGATCCTATCTCTTTATTCAAACAGTTGTATGTGCGTACATGATTCTCGCAGACGAACGTTGTAAAACCTCAGAAGAAGAAAAAGCAAGAAAGTAAGCAAGAGGCAAAGAAAATGAAGAACAGACTCAGCGCTGTCTATACCTGCAATAGAATTACAAATTTATTATCACATTGTTGTTGAACTGTTTATAGGCCTAAGTTACATAGCTATGAATAGATACCTATAAACCATTCCTACACGGAATTCGTTATACGTTATTTGCACCGTCGTATTGTTATGCAGTAAAATAAGAAAAAGAAAGGTCAAAAGAACAAAGAAAAGGATAAAAAAGGACACAGAAAATACAATGAAAAAAGAAATGTACA
>NC_091555.1:32138983-32143983 GCF_042767895.1 Penaeus vannamei
CTTCTCTCCGGTTCGACGCATCTCACTGTAAGATTCAAGGAGGACACGCAAAGACAGGTTCAGACTTAAAACTCTCCTTCATTCAATCGAACCCACCCCTTTATATAGGCGGGAGGAACAAATCAATACAAAAGTTTTATTTAAAAGAAATATTTACAATATAATCCTTAATGGAAAGGATATAAAACACAGTAAAAAGACTTGCTTATAAAAATAACAAATAATAAAACTAAAAAGATAAACGAACTAAAAAAAAGAGTAATTATGGCAGAAACCTTACATACAATAAAACCCATAATCAATTACACACAAGAAAATAAATACCTAATAGCTAAAAATAAAAGGCGAATTATGCCAAAACCATTTGTAATTTAAAAACATAAAAACAAACAAACAAAACTTTAACTGATTGGCAAATCACGTTTCAAAATGAACAAGTAAGACAAATTAAAATGAAAAAAGGTAAAAAGTAAAATCATACTGAGTGCATTGGATAAAGATTTCTAAAAGGCCCGAGAACAAGCATTAAAAAGAAACGTAAATTAAGGATGCAAATATAAAAACATTACTTTAAAAAATCCAATTCAATATGATATATGTCCAATACACAAAGAAAAAACTCCAAAAAGGCTTCTAGTCACTAGTCTTCCATAAGGGAAGACTAGTGACAGCTGATCCGTGTGTTCTATGTCCTCTAGGATTTTCACATTTTCCCGTAGGCCAGGATAGGGCAGCATATAGGTTAAGGAAGGGTTAGGCTAAGACAAAAGGAACAGAATTAAGGTTTAGGACAAAGGAAATTAATAGAAGAGGAAAGAATGAAGTAAAGAAAAAAAAAAAACATCACTAGATAAGCATGGAGGCTTAGAGTCTAGGCATTCTTTGACAAAAACATAAAGTATAAGGCAAAGATATAGAAGAGGAAAATCCTATAGACAGTATAGAACAAAGAAATAAGAGTAAAGAACAGCTGAAGCAACAATTAAAATGGATGCTAGGCTAGGCTAGGCTAGGGGGAATGAGAGTGAAAGGAAGAGACACAGGAGCCAGAAGAGGGAAAGGAAGAGGCACAGGAGAAGGGAAGGAAGAGACACAGAAGCCAGGAGAGGGAAGTGATGAGAAACAGGAGCCAGGAGAGGGAAAGGAAGAGATACAGGAGCCAGGAGAGGGAAAGGAAGAGACACAGAAGCCAGGAGAGGGAAAGGAAGAGATACAGGAGCCAAGAGAGGGAAAGGAAGAGACACAGGAGCCAGGAGAGGGAAAGGAAGACACACAAGAACCAAGAGAGGGAAAGGAAGAGAGACAGGAACCAGGAGAGGGAGAGGAAGACACACAGGAGCCAGGAGAGGGAAAGGAAGAGACACAGGAGCCAGGATAGGGAAAGGAAGAGATACAGGAGCCAGGAGAGGGAAAGGAAGGGACACAGGAGCCAGGAGAGGGAAAGGATGAGACACAGGAGCCAGGAGAGGGAAAGGAAGAGACACAAGAACCAGGAGAGGTAAAGGAAGAGAAACAGGAGCCAGGAGAGGGAGAGGAAGACACACAGGAGCCAGGAGAGGGAAAGGAAGAGACACAGGAGGCAGGAGAGGGAAAGGAGGAGAGACAGGAGCCAGGAGAGGGAAAGGAAGGGACACAGGAGCCAGTAGAGGCAAAGGATGAGACACAGGAGCCAGGAGATGGAAAGGAAGAGACACAAGAACCAGGAGAGGGAAAGGAAGAGAGACAGGAGAGGGTGAGGAAGACACACAGGAGCCAGGAGAGGAAAAGGAAGAGAGACAGGAGCCAGGAGAGGGAAAGGAAGAGATACAGGAGCCAGGAGAGGGAAAGGAATGGACACATGAGCCAGTAGAGGGAAAGGAAGAGACACAGGAGCCAGGAGAGGGAAAGGAAGAGATACAGGAGCCAGGAGAGGGAAAGGAAGAGGCACAGGAGCCAGGAGAGGGAAAGAAAGACACACAGGAGCAAGGAGAGGGAGAGGAAGAGACAAAGGAGTCAGGAGAGGGAATGGAAGAGACACAAGAACCAGGAGAGGGAAAGGAAGAGAGACAGGAGCCAGGAGAGGGAGAGGAAGACACACAGGAGCCAGGAGAGGGAAAGGAAGAGACACAGGAGCCAGAAGAGGGAAAGGAAGAGATACAGGAGCCAGGAGAGGGAAAGGAAGGGACACAGGAGCCAGGAGAGGGAAAGGATGAGACACAGGAGCCAGAAGAGGGAAAGGAAGAGACACAGGAGCCAGGAGAGGGAAAGGAAGACACACAGGAGCAGGGAGAGGGAGAGGAAGAGACACAGGAGCCAGGAGAGGGAAAGGAAGACACACAGGAGCCAGGAGAGGGAAAGGAAGAGAGACAGGAGCCAGGGGATGGAAAGGAAGGGACACCGGAGCCAGGAGAGGGAAAGGATGAGACACAGGAGCCAGGAGAGGGAAAGGAAGAGACACAAGAACCAGGAGAGGGAAAGGAAGAGACACAGGAACCAGGAGAGGGAAAGGAAGAGATACATGAGTCAGGAGAGGGAAAGGAAGGGACACAGGAGCCAGGAGAGGGAAAGGAAGATACACAGGAGCCAGGAGAGGGAAAGGAAGAGACACAGGAGCCAGGAGAGGAAAAGGAAGAGACACAGGAGCCAGGAGAGGGAAAGGAAGAGATACAGGAGCCAGGAGAGGGAAAGGAAGAGACACAGGAGCCAGGAGAGGGAAAGGAATAGCGACAGGAGCCAGGAGAGGGAGAGGAAGACACACGGAAGCCAGGAGAGGGAAAGGAAGAGAGGCAGGAGCCAGGAGAGGGAAAGGAATAGCGACAGGAGCCAGGAAAGGGAGAGGAAGACACACAGAAGCCAGGAGAGGGAAATGAAGAGAGGCAGGAGAGGGAGAATCAGACACACAGGAGCCAGGAGAGGGAAAGGAAGAGAGACAGGAGCCAGGAGAGGGAAAGGAAGAGAGACAGGAGCCAGGAGAGGGAAAGGAAGAGACACAGGAGCCAGGAGAGGGAAAGGAAGAGAGACAGGAGCCAGGAGAGGGAGAGGAAGACACACAGGAGCCAAGAGAGGGAAAGGAAGAGAGACAGGAGCCAGGAGAGGGAAAGGAAGGGACACAGGAGCCAGGAGAGGCAAAGGATGAGACACAGGAGCCAGGAGAGGGAAAAGAAGAGACACAAGAACCGGGAGAGGGAAAAGGAAAAGAGCCAGGAGAGGGAAAGGAAGAGAGACAAGAACCAGGAGAGGGAAAGGAAGAGACACAGAAGCCAGGAGAGGGAAAGGAAGAGAAACAGGAGCCAGGAGAGGGAAAGGAACGGACACAGGAGCCAGGAGAGGGAAAGGAAGAGACACAGGAGCCAGGAGAGTGAGAAGAAGAGACACAGGAGCCAGAAGAGGGAAAGAAATAGACACAGGAGCCAGGAGGGTGAAAGAATCAGACACAGGAGCTAGAAGAGAGAAAGGAAGAGACACAAGAGCCAGGAGAGGGAAAGGATAAGACACAGGAACCAGGAGAGTGAAAGGAAGAGACACAGGAGCCAGGAGAGGGAAAGGATAAGACACAGGAACCAGGAGAGTGAAAGGAAGAGACACAGGAGCCAGGAGAGGGAGAGGAAGACACACAGGAGCCAGGAGAGGGAGAGGAAGAGACACAGGAGAAGAAGAGGAAGAGACAGGAGCCAGGAGAGGAAGAGGAAGAGACAGGAGCCAGGAGAAGAAGAGGAAGAGACAGGAGCCAGGAGAAGAAGAGGAAGAGACACAGGAGATGGAGAGGAAGAGACACAGGAGCCAGGAGAAGAAGAGGAAAAGACACAGGAGCCAGAAGAGGGAAAGGAAGAGATACAGGAGTCAGGAGACGGAAAGGGAGAGAAACAGGAGCCAGGAGAGTGAAAGGAAGAAACACAGGAGCCAGGAGATAGAAAGGAAGAGACACAGGAGCCAGGAGAAGAAGAGTAAGAGACATAGGAGCCAGGAAAGGGAAAGGAAGACACACAGGAGCCAGGAGATAGAAAGGAAGAGACACAGGAGTCAGGAGATAGAAAGGAAAAGACACATGAGCCAAGAGAGGGAAAGGAAGAGACACAGGAGCCAGGAGAAGAAGAGTAAGAGACACAGGAGCCAAGAGAGGGAAAGGAAGAGACACAGGAGCCAGGAGAGGGAAAGGAAGAGACACAGAAGCCAGGAGAAGGAAAGGAAGAGACACAGGAGCCAGGAGAGGGAAAGGAAGACACACAGGAGCCAGGAGAGGGAAAGGAAGACACACAGGAACCAGGAGAGGGAAAGGAAGACACACAGGAGCCAGGAGAGGGAAAGGAGGAGACACAGGAGCCAGGAGATGGAGAGGAAGAGACACAGGAGCCAGGAGAGGGAAAGGAAGACACACAGGAGCCAGGAGAGGGAAAGGAAGACACACAGGAGCCAGGAGAGAGAAAGGAAGAGACACAGGAGCCAGGAGAGGGAAAGGAAGACACACATGAGCCAGGAGAGAGAAAGGAAGAGACACAGGAGCGAGGAGAGGGAAAGGAAGAGACACTGGAGCCAGGAGAAAGAATAGAAGACAAACAGGAGCCAGGAGAGAGAAAGGAAGATACACAGGAGCAGGGAGAGGGAGAGGAAGAGACAAAGGAGTCAGGAGAGGGAATGGAAGAGACACAAGAGTCAGGAGATTGAAAGGAAGAGACACATGAGCAGGGAGAGGAAGAGGAAGAGACAAAGGAGCCAGGAGAAGAAGAGTATGAGACACAGGAGCCAGGAGAGGGAACGGAAGAGACACAGGAGCCAAGAGAGGGAAAGGAAGAGAGACAGGAGCCAGGAGAGGGAAAGGAAGAGACACAGGAGCCAGGAGAGGGAAAGAAAGAGAAGGAATGGGAAGGGAAAAAGGGGGAAGAGGAAGATGAAGAGGAGAAGGAGGGGTTGGAGAAGTAGGAAAAGGTTGAGGGGGAGGGAAGGAAGCCTGAAACGTACATTCGCACCTTGTACATTTTCTCGGATATTTATACCTAAACACATGTACACTGTTTAACCCACGA
>NC_091555.1:32153983-32156483 GCF_042767895.1 Penaeus vannamei
AAAAAGGGCATTCATTGATGAAACGATGAAGGTGAAATTGAGGAGGAGGATGTTGAAAGTAATAATAATAATAATGATAATGATGGTGATGATGTTGAAATAATGGTAAAATAAATAATGTTGATGGTAATGATCATAATACCAACAAATTCATATTGCTAATTTTATAATAATACCTGTAATAATAACAATGGTAATAACCATGAACACAATGACATCGGTAATGATAATCATAGTAATGATGATAACGAAGATGATGGAAATAAAGATAATAGATAATGATGATAAGGAAATATTAAAGTAGAAAGGACATCGTAATGAAAATGATGAATATTAATAACCATGGGAATAGAAATGTTAATAATGATAATGATATTCAAAAAATGATAGTGATATTCTAAAAAATAACATTCGTAATAATAAAAGTAGTATTTGTAGTAGTAGTATTTGTAGTAGTATTAATAGTAGTAGTAGTAGTAAGAGTAGTAGTACTGATAACGGTGCTGCTGCTGCTGCTGCTGCTGCTGCTGCTTCTGCTGCTGCTGCTGCTGCTGCTGATGATGATGATGATGATGATGATGATGATGATGATCATCATCATCATCATCATCATCATCATCAGCAGCAGCAGCAGCAGCAGCAGCAGCAGCAGCAGCATTAATAGCAAAATCGTCATCATCATAATAATGGAAACAATAATAATGAATTTAATTAATGATGATGATATCAATATTTCTAATAATAATAATAATAATAATGATAATAATAATAATAATAATAATAATGATAATAATAATAATAATAATAATAATAACAATAATAATAATAATAATAATAATAATAATAATAATAATAATAATAATAATAATAATAATAATAATGATAATAATAAAAATAAAAATAATAATAATAATAATAATAATAATAATGATGATGATGATAATAATGATAATGATAATAGCAGTAATAATAATAGAGATAATAATTTCAATAACGATAGTAACTATAATAAAAATGATGATAATTTCAATGTTGATAATAAGTAATGCTAAAGATGATATCATTTATAATGATAATCATGATAACTTTGAAAATAAAAACTTATATGATGATAACAGGAACAACAACCGACATGATAATGATAATGATAATGATAATGATAATGGTAATAATCACAATAATGATAACAACAACATGATAAATAGTAACAATAATAACTAATAATGATTATACACAATGATAATAATAATCATCCTATTAATGATAATTATAATAAAAATAACATTAATAACAATAATAATGAGAATAATAATCATTATCATTATCATGATAGTGACAATTCAACAACAACATAACTGATAATAATGATAATTATAAAGGTAATAATAATAATCATAATAATAATCATAATAATGATAATGTTGATGTTATAATAATAATATTGATAATAATAATAATAATAATAATAATAATAATAATAATAATAATAATAATAATAATAATAATAATAATAATAATAATAATAATAATAATAACAATAATAATAATAATAATAATAATAATAATAATAATAATAATAATAATAATAATAATAATAATAATAATGATAATAATAATAATAATAATAATATATGATAATAATAATAATAGTAAATAACTATTACTATAAGAAAGACTAGTACTTATAGTAACAGTAATGATAAGATGATATTGATGATAGTACTAGTAATAATAACATACATGCAACGCTGATGACAATAAACATGATAGTAATACTGATAATGGTAATAGTAGTAATTATTATAAAGACAATGATAATAAACATACTTCTACTATTACTCATAGTAATTATCGTAATAATATCGATAATATCTATGATGAACATAAAAATAATGATAACAGTAATGATAATATCTATTATGATAATAGCAATAACATTCATAATAATGCTGATAATAATAATGATAATAATAAAAACAATAATAACAATAATGATAAGGACAATAATAACAATAACAATAGTGATGATAACGCTAATAATGACAATAATAATAATGATAGTAATAACAACAGTAATAATTATAATAATGATAATAATGATAGTAATAATAATAATAGTAATAATAATAATAATAATAATAATAATAATAATAATAATAATAATAATAATAATAATAATAATAACAATGATAATAATGATAATGATGATGATGATAATAATAATAATAATAATAATAATAATAATAATAATAATAATAATAATAATAATAAGAACAACAACAACAATAATAATAATAATAATAATAATAATAATAATGATAATAATAATAATAATAATAATAATAATATTAATAATAATAATAACAATAATAATAACAATAATGATAATAGCGGCAATGATCATGATAATAGTAATAATCAAAATAATGATAAAAAATTATAATCATACTAATGATACAAAATTAATATCAATAGTAGTAATGATAGTAATAGTAATGAT
>NC_091555.1:32168983-32173983 GCF_042767895.1 Penaeus vannamei
AATGAGTATGCTATTTTAAATAGAGAGCAGTTTTCATAAATGTGATAATTCCTAATATAAACACGTTTTCCTTTGAAAAGTGAAGTAGTTTTATATAAGTAATATCAATGACCTGCATAAATATGTCAGTATTACTAAATATACTACAAATGTAGCTTTGAGTTACTAAAAATAAACACAGAATGTGTATATGAAGGTGTTCATTCTATTTCTCCTTTAATGTTGCCATCCATATAAATAATAATGGTTTTAGACAAGGGTTTTATATAAAAAACAAATTCATTGTGACCGAAAACGTTGAATTTGTATTTGATTTATAACCATGAAATGGTTTGGTAGGTCATCCTTGCACCAGCAAGTACTATCAGTTATAAAAAAAAAAAAAAAATCAGCATACATAGGCAATTCGAGACATAAACGCAAACACAAGCCATATGCATACACAGACTCACACATCCAGACGCACACAGACGCAAACATTCAGACGCACACGCATCCACGCACGTACACCCGGAGAGCTCAGTCCACGTACCTTAGCGTATAGGGAGTTCGGTTTTCGCAACAGACCCTGAAACAATAGCTCTCGACTTACACTTACAATTGTGGATTTACATATTATCAAAATTCTACAACCTCTTTAGAATAATAGATACAATAGGAGGAGTTATGAAATGATCCCGGCGGCCAAGGTTGTCATACTCGGCGGGTTGTGAAAGAGAGGCGGACATGATGGACACTTGGAGATTACCGGGTGACGGCCGACCAGTTACCCGTGCACCGGTGTGCGGGGGGTGAGGTGTGTGTGTGTGTGTGTGTGTGTGTGTGTGTGTGTGTGTGTGTGTGTGTGTGTGTGTGTGTGTGTGTGTGTGTGTGTGTGTGATGTATGTGTGCATATGACTTTATTTAATTATGTTCCGCAATTTTTCCGTGTGCAACCCATGTGTTACGTATTTTAATAATAAGTATGTGTGTTTAAGTATATGCTTGCTTTGTGACGGTGTGATAGACGGGACATCCGCCACAGCATGGACAGTGCAAAGGATGAATGACCGAGATGTGAAAAGGAACGAATGAAAAGAAAAGACAAAAGAGAAAAAGTTGAAAAGTTATAGCGTAGCGAAGGAAAGAAGCAGAAAAAAACGAAATATGTGCGAGGGGAGCGAGGAGTTAAAGGGCGGGAAGCGCCAAGATCAGGTGAGTCGAGGGGAGGTGCGTAAGGACAGGTGTAAAAGAGGGCAGGAGTCATTGCAATGCTGTGGGGAAAGTGGGACGGCGGACAATGTGAGCTGTGTATGCAAAACGATTGGGAAAAGAGTCGGGGAGAGGAATACGTATGTTCCTATTCTTTTTCCTTCTTCCTTTTCTTTTGCAGTACCATTCTACCTTCGGGTTCTCGGTCGTGCTGGTCAGCTTAACGAGCGATCGTGCGTCGTATTTTTCGCAGGGAAATTCTCTAGGGAATTCTCTAGGGGGAAAATGTGGCTTACTCCTCCATTCATCAGCTGACAGTAAATGGAAAAGCCGAAAAACGCATGAAATATCTCCGGATTCGGGACGATTCTCACACTCTAAAGAAGAAGAAATTCTCCCGTCGAAAAAAAGGAAAAACATAAAATGAAAAATAAATAAGAAATATCTCCAAATAATAATAACAATAACCTTAACAACAACAACGACAACAATAGGAGCAACAACAGCAAGAACAACAACAGCAATAACAAAAACCACGATTGCGGATCCGAAGGACCAGCAATTAAGCAGGACGTGGGCGAGGTGGGCGGCCACACCTCGCGGGCGTCCAGGAGGAGGAAGAGGAGGAGGAGGAGAGCCCCGGCCGCCGCCAATGCCTTCTCCGCCGCCGCCTTCTCCGCCGCCGCCGCTGGACAGGGTTCAGTAACATTCTCTTGTAGCAGGACTTCCGACACGAGATTCCTTTTGAGGGGAATATTTATGTCAGTTTAGACTCCTCGCGCTGGGACTAGGGGGGGGGGCAGTGGGGGTGCGAGGAGGGGGAGAGGGTGGAGGGGGGGGTGAGAGAGGAGGAAGGGTGGCTTGGTGGGGGTGCAAAGAGGGGGAGAGGGGGAGGGTGGCTTACTGGGGGTGAGAGGGGGAAGGGTGGCTTGGTGGGGGTGCAAAGAGGGCGAGGGTGGCTTACTGGGGGTGAGAGAGGGGGAAGGGTGGCTTAGTGGGGGTGGGAGAGGGGGAAGGGTGGCTTAGTGGGGATCCAAGGATGGGGAGGGGGGGGGCAAGAGAAGGGGAAGGGTGTCTTAGTGGGGGGTGTGAGGAGGGAGAGAGGGGGGAAGGTGGCTCAGTGGGAGGGAGGCTTAGTGGGGTTGCGAGGAGCGGGAAAGGGGCTTAGTCGAGGGTACAAGGAGGGGGGAGGGTGGCTTAATGTGGGTGTAGGGGGAGAGGAGGGGATGATGGCTTAAAGGTAGGCGGAAGGGGAGTGGGTTGGGGGAAGCTTAGTGGGGGTGCGAGGGGGGGGGGAAGGAGAGACGGAGGCATAGTAGGGGATATGAAGAGAAGAGGGTTGGGGTGGCTTAGTGGGAATTGCGAGGAGGGGAGGAAGGCGGGGGATTCAAGGAGGGGAAGAAGGCGAGGGCTTGGAGAGTGGGAGAGGGGGGGGGGATTCGAGGAGGGGGAGAGGACAAGACGGGGAATTCAGACGAAGAGAGAGAAAAGGGAGGAAGGGGAATACAGTATGGAAGAGGAGACACACAGAATCTGCATCCTAATCTCATGAAAGACAGGAGACAAGCAGAAAAAATGTAAAACGTCTTTGTTCGTATTGCAAAAAAAGGTCTAAGCGGCTGTTAAAAAAAAAAAAAAAAAAAAAAATGTATGAGGAATGTTAACAAAGTATAGCTTATACCTGGGCTGAAGCGCGTTCTCAGCGGGAGAGTAAACATGATTTCGATATTGCAATCTACGATGTGATTAGCATCCACTGCAAAATCTTAAGGATTGTACTAGGATCACAGATATTATGATGCTGAGACCTGTGGCGCGTTTTCTTATCTATCTTTCTTTTTTTTCGTTTCTTACGATAGAGTGACTTCGCTTACAAAATCCTGGCAAAGTGAACAAAGAACTCGCTCTATCGGTTGAAACTAAAACATCTTTCTCGTAGCGACTCGGTCGGTAGGAGACGCGTCCACAGGGGTTGGTGGCCTGTGGGAGCGGGCGTCGAGAGAAGGGGCCGGGGATCTTCCAGCGGAAGGGGAGTGTCCAGCAAGAGGGAAGGGAGGGGAGGGGAACAACGCCTCCGTGACGTCTCCAGTTATCGAGGTGGCAGGGACGTGGACGCTTGACGTTATCAACTCTGTTGTTACGGCGGCCAAGACGTTCTCCTCTCTGCCCCCTCCTCCCCTTCCCCAAGCACCCCTCCTCCTTCCTATGCCCCCTCTCCACCCTTTCCTCCCCTCTCCTCTCGTCTGCTGACGTCCCACAACGTCTCCTGACATCTACCCAAGCTGACGCGGTCGGAGTGTGGCCTGCTGTGTACTGATGTTGCCGTTGTCACTTCTCCTGCTGGTGCTCGTTGCGTTATGGCTATTGTAGTCTTTGCAGGGGCGATCAGACCGGAGTCTTCTATTTTAAGGCATCCGTGGATCACGTCTAGACATCAGCAATGGAAAATACACATTGGTCGCTTCTGCCTTTCGCTGCCGGGACGCACAAAGCTGAAATCCTCCAGCGGGAACGTAACATCTCTTACCAAAGATGGAAGGAAGGCCAGTGAGGCGTGGAAATTCACTGGCGTCTTTGATAGGACGAACTGCTTGCGTCGCGCCTTGTGTATCGCCTTGTTTACCTCGCCTTTGTCTGAAAGCTGAATAACTAAACACGGTGCGACTCGTAAGCATTTTATGGGTGTGAATGTTTTGGTTATTCCTTATTGTTGAATTCGAGTTGGAGTTAGCTCTTCACCTCTGAAGTCTTTATGTTTTATACTTTTGGAGAAAATGACTTCTTTATCATTAATATCGATGATATCTACTTCCTGTAATCTTGATGTTGCTTGCATATGCAACGTGTGGCAATGACAATAGTCAAATTGACGAATATGACAGTAAATGCAGTAATAATCTTACACCATGTTCATTTCTCCTATTCTACTCCCCCGTCCTACCCTTTCCTTCGCCCCATCCTTCCCACTCCCCCGGCTGGAGTTCCCCTCCCCCGGTCGCCCCCTCCAAGGGCTGTGTGACACTTCTCCCGGCGCAACAAGCCCTGAGTAGATTGAGTCTCCCTGTAGCGTGTCCCCAGCCGACCCCAGGGGAGCCGTGCTTAGGGGGAGCCGCCCCTCAGAGTCCTGCTCGATTAACCGACGTCTTGACACATGGCGGAGGATTACAGGTGATCGCGTTAAGAGGAGGGGAACGGAGGGGGTAGAGGGATTGAAGGCGGAGAAGACGAAGATGAAGGGGAGGAAGAAGGGGAAAAGACGTGAGGAGGAAGAATGGACGGAATTTGAGAGGAGGAAAAGGATTTCGTAGAAGAGCGTCGATCAGCGGGAAAGAGGATGGAGCGTTTTGTAATGATGGAGCGAGGGAGGAGGAACGACCAAGTAACACTGCGTGTATTTCTACACCTTCTTCACATCCAAGATTTTGCTTGAGATGGAAGCTCTCAAGAATTAATCAATAGAACTTTTACGTACAAATGAAATGCAGGTAAGTGAAAACTAAAGGGACTAATAAAGAAAACCTCGAAACAGGCGCCTCTACGACTGAACAATTAAACAAAGGAAGTACATACACGTGGGGGTTCTAAGACTCAAACGCAGTAGAGTCTAAACTAAACAGATTTTAATATAAATATCGAATACAAAGTTCCCAAACTATAAAAAAAAAACAGTGAAAAAATAAGGTCCAGTGAAAAACTCCGGCTCTCGAGAAAAGTGTATGGTAAAGAGAAGGGGAAAAAGCAAACGAGAAAGGAAGAACGGCATGAAAAAAGAGGGAGACAAGGAATCGGTGTGAAAATGTCACCTACAA
>NC_091555.1:32186483-32188983 GCF_042767895.1 Penaeus vannamei
TATATATATATATATATATATATATATATATATATATATATATATATATATATATATATACACACAAGTGGACGAATAGACAGATGTATCTGCGAAAGGGGTAGGCATAAGACTGATGGATGCCGGGAAGTATGGACGGAGGAGAATGGGTGTAGTGAGAACGCCGAGTTGACGTAGAGGGGAAAGGCGTTGGGCCAAGAAGTGAACTGACAGCCAGAAATTGATAAATAAACAATAAAAGATAAACTGTACAGATAACAGCGACGTGACGTGGCACAAACTGATAGATGTATACTCAGAGGAGGCACATATATAATTAAGAAAATAGACAGAAAAGATTTTTAAAAAGAGGCAATATCACCTGGCTCTGTGCCGAAAGAAATAAACAACAGGTAAAACTGAATCCATTCTAGCCCGCCGCCGCCGTGCTGACCCGCCACTTAGTATTATCTCTCCCTCTAACGACGAGGTCAGAGCCTCGCCATCTAATTCGCACATGATTTTAACGATTATGAGATAATCTACCGGAGAACACCCTCCCGGCCCCCCTCGCTACCCGCTCCTCCCACGGCCTCACCTACGGCTTCGGTGCTTCGTTCATCGCCTCGATCCGGTTCGAGTCGAGCGCCGGGCTGTCCATCATCGTTATTTGGTTCCGAATCTCGATTATAACACCCTGATTTGATCGGACTTCGCTGAAAGGGGACCGAGATCGGCGGGTCCGAACGTCACCGCCACGTCGCGATCCCCGTCTCCCAGAGCGTCGTAACGTACGCCGATTAACCTCAAATTGGGCGAACATTTAGCTGAGCACACACACACCCCGCCATTACCCTCGCCGGACTCGCCATTAGGGATTATCCATGCCCCGCACCGCCACCCCCAAACACCAAATTGCCGACCTGAAAACGACGGCCGATTGCACACCTTTCTATCAATATCGGAGTTATTATTCGTAGCGGTGGGAACGGACGGCGCGGCCCTTGGGGAGGGGGGTGGAGGGTGGGAGGGAGAGGGGAGGGGCTCTGGTAGGGGATGAAGACTTGAGAGGAGGGGGAGGGATGGGGGATGGAAGGGTGTGAGTGGGAGGGAGAGGGAAGGTCAATAGTGGGGATGGAGGAGAGGAGAAGGGATGGAGGAAAAGAATGGGAAAGCGAGGACGGCAAGGGAGGGATGGAAGGCCGTGAGGAGAAATAAGGAGAAGAAGGAATATTGGGGAGGGAAGGTTGGAATGATGGGGATAGGAAGGTGGGGAAGGTGGGGAGGGCGAAATATGGAAGACTAGACGGAGGACGAGGAATAGAGGAGGCGAGAATTTGTAGGCCTACTCCTTCTACGTGAAACTGTTCCATCAGGATCCGAAGACACGAAAGAAAAAGAAAAAAAATCACAAGGGATTTCAGAGTAAAAAGATAAAGCGTATAAAATACACACATCGAAATATAAACACTTACAACAATCCTTACCTGAGGCACTGATACCCATGCCATAGCGAGTGACAAAGCGCATCAACCTGGTTTCATGATTAGATAACCCGATCGAGGCAACCGTGACCCCTTCGAACGAAAAGAATATTATGCGATTCCGAATATCACTTTACCTGCGTGACTTGTAAATACATGTTGTCTCTTCACCCGAACACGTATAGAGTTCGATTCGGAGAAGTAAATCACATAAACAGTCGTCTAAATCTGTGCTCAGAATGTCGTTAAAAATATCAATAAATGACTGGCAGAAATTATACGTTTCGCACGATACGTCGGTCACACACGCAAGAAATGTGTTTTTAAAAAAAGTTTACCGACACAAAAATAAACAAGGGAGCCCACCTACAAGGCAGGTGATACAGCCAGTGCTTTTTTTATCAATGCTCAGATGATCAAATATCCAAACACATTCAAAGCGCGTGTGGGTACAGAGGAGAGAATGTAGCATGGTAATCTAGCGTGCTTGATTGTTTGCAAAGTTTGTTTGTAAAGGAACGTTTGAGTCAAGTGACGTCTGGAGCTGATTTCCAATTTGTGTTTTTTATATTACTGTATTAAAATTGTTTTAATGTGAAGGATACCCACGAAAAAAAATATCTACCTACATATATTTCGATGTGAAGGTTGTCCACGAGAAAACGATATATAAATAATCTACCTATGTATATCTAAATACATACCTACCTTTCTATCTATCCATCTATCTATCTATCCATCTGTCTGTCTGTCTGTCTGTCTCTCTCCTTACCTACCTACCAACCTATCTATCTATGCATAACATGTAGAACCAGTCACAATGTAAACTGAAACAGTACAGTAGAGGAACAGACCTGATCACACTATCTTGATCATTATAACATTAACAATAGAATTAGCTGTAATCAAGGCCTGAACATCCTCGACTTCCGGGCCGTTCTGGCAAGTGTTCAAGAGGCTTAATGATGCTAGTGTATGGGACTTGTATCAGTATTTACAACTAAGGCAAACGTTAGAAAATGAATACCGTAGGGCTG
>NC_091555.1:32206483-32211483 GCF_042767895.1 Penaeus vannamei
CATAATAATAATGATAATAATAATAATAATAATAATAATAATAATGATAATAATAATAATAATAATAATAATGTTAACGATCATAACAATAATGATAATAATATTGAAAGTAATAATAATAATGATACTACTACTAATAGTAATAATAATAACAATAGTAAAGTAATGAGAACAACGACAACAATAACAAGAATCAAAATAATTGTAATGACAATAATAATAATGATAATAATAATAATAATAATAATAATAATAATAATAATAACAATAATAATTATAATTATAATAATAATAAAGATAATAATAATGATGATGATGATGATAATAATAATAATAAGAACAATAATAAAATTAATGCTAGTAGTAGTACTACTACTACAACCACTAGTACTACTACTAATAATAGCAATAATTATGGTAATATTGATAATTACAACAACAGTTATAATCACAATGATAATGAAAAAGATAACAAAAATAGTAATAGTATTCATATGAATAATGATAACAATGAAAATTTGATTAGATTCTTAATGTTGATGCTGACAATGTTGATAAGAATGGTGATTATGATAATAATAATATTATCAAAGATGATAATAATGACAATGATAATGATGATAATGATAATAATAACAATGATGAGAATAACACTAGTGAGAATATCAATGATAATGATAATATTAGTAATGATAGTAATGATGATAGCAATAATAACAACAACAATAGTAATAATAATGATAATGATGATAAAAAAAAATAATAATGATAATAATAATAATAATAATAATAATAATAATAATAATAATAATAATAATAATAATAATAATAATGATAATAATAATAACAATAATAATAATAATAATAATCATAATAATAACAATAATAATAATAAAATGATAATGATAATAATAATAATAATAATAATAATAATAATAATAACAATAATAATAATAATAATAATACTAATAATAATGATAATAATAATAATGATAATAATAGTAATAATGATAATAATACTGATAATAATGATAATAATGATAATGATAATAGCAAAAATTATAATAATAATCATAAAAACAGTAATAATAATAATAATGATGAAGATTTTAATAATGATACTACTACTAATAATAATAACTATAAAATGAATATATATGATAATAATAACATTAATAATAATAGCAATAGTGATGATGACAAAAATAATATAAAAAAATAAGAATAATAATAATGATAACAATGGTAATATCTATGATATTTAATGATAATGATAATGATTATAGATGATGATAATATTGATAATAATGGTGATGCGATAATAATGATAATGCAATTATCATTATAATTATCATTATCAATATGATCATAACCATTATCTTTATTGATGTTTCTTCTATTATTTTTTCCTTTTATTATCATTGTTATAATCATTATTATTATGACCATTATCATTAATACTATTTTCATTATCATTTTTATTATTATGATTTTTATCATTACTATCATCATTTTGATGATGATGATGATGATGGCTATGACGGCGATGATAATGAAAATGAAAATAATGAAGAGGAAGATAATGATGATGAAAATTATGATGATGATGATGGAGATGAAGAAAAAGATGAAGATGATGAAGATGATGTTGTAGATGATGATGATGATGATGGTGATGATGATGATGATGATGATGATGATGATGATGATATTAATGATAATGATAATGATGATAATGATGATAACGATGATGCCTCTTGATGATATTACGAAAAGTAACAAAAACAAAAGTGACACAAACAACGATACAAACTATAGAAAAATAGAGTGAAAGTGAGCGTAAAAGGGTCGTGGACAGGGGGAGGGGGTGGGGTAGTGGGAGGAGGGGGGGGGGGGCGTTGTAACTGGAAGGGGGGGGCGGGGCAAGAAGAATGTGATGAGGGAAAGAAGTCGAATGGAGACGAGAAGAGAGAGTAGAGGGGGGAGGGGCGAGTGGGTGGGAGGGGGGAAATGAGGTTTTGGGGAAGTAGTTAGTGAGGGGAGAAAGTGATGCGAGGGGAGGATAGAGAGGGGAGAGAGAGGAGAAAGTGATGCGAGGGGAGGGTAGAGAGGGGAGAGAGAGGAGAAAGTGATGCGAGGGGAGGGTAGAGAGGGGAGAGAGAGGAGAAAGTGATGCGAGGGGGAGGGTAGAGAGGGGAGAGAGAGAGAAAGTGATGCGAGGGGAGGGTAGAGAGGGAGAGAGAGGAGAGCGAGAGAACGAGAAAGGAGAGAGAGAGAGAGAGAGAGAGAGAGAGAGATAGAGAGAGAGAATGAGAGAGAGAGAGAGAGAGAGGGGGAGAGAGAAGGAGAGGGGAGAGAGAATGAGAGGGGGAGAGAGAATGAGAGAGAGAGAGAGAGAGAGAGAGAGAGAGAGAGAGAGAGAGAGAGAGAGAGAGAGAGAGAGAGAGAGAGAGAGAGAGAGAGAGAGAGAGAGAGAGAGAGAGAGAGAGAGAGAGAAAGCCTAGTGTGTGGAGGAGGGAGATAAAAAGGGAAGTAAGCGGTGAGTGATGGAAGTGGAAAGAAGGAAGGGGAGAGGCCGTACGAACGAGAGGGGAAAAATATTTTTGATTGTAAATATAAGATAAAGTCTTTGTTGTAGGATTTACAGAACGCAACTAAACTTTTCGTGCATTAGAAGAATAACTGGAAACGGGCGTCTGTTACTTTTTTCTTCTGTTTTTGTTTTAAAAGATAGAATAATTGCTGCTATTATAAGCAACTATATCTGCACACACGAACAAACAGACGTGTGTGCGCGTGTGTGTGCAAAGTGATATGTCCATTTTAAAGCAAATGTATTTCGACAATGTAAACATTATGTTAAATTTTGGTTTATGATCTATCAACCTATATATATATATATATATATATATATATATATATATATATATATATATATATATATATATATATATATATATGTATATATATATATATATATATATATATATATATATATACATATATATATACATATATATATATATATATATATATATATATATATATATATATATATATATATATATATATATAGACATATAACAACAACAACATATATATTTAGATAAACGTAAAGGTACATAGATCGACAATCGAACAAATAACAAATATGTGTAAAACTTTGTGTAAAAATAGAAATAAAATGGCTATGTAGTATAAGGATATATACTTCAAGTAAGTTATAATGTCTCTGTGATAATCTAAATATCTCTACCCATAACAAATAAACACATAAATACAAAAACAGATTTATGAACAAACATACAAACACACAAATATCCTAATACAATAGAACAACAAAAACAAAAACAAAAACAAACAAAACAGGACACAACCCAAGCCACCCTGCACTCCACGCCATGCATAATCCACGGATAAAAAACAACAACAAAAAAAAAACATAATGTCACATCCCGATCAATAACTCCGAAAGCATTATCAGCCTGGTATCACGGCGCACGTTTTAGCGTAATGTCCTTAACGCGGCATTGGTAATGGCCAATAAACCTATATTGCATGATGGCGCCTCACGGTAGCTTTCTGGAGTTGCCATTACTCATTATTAGGACCACGGAGGGTCTCTCTCTCTCTCTCTCTCTCTCTCTCTCTCTCTCTCTCTCTCTCTCTCTCTCTCTCTCTCTCTCTTTCTCTCTCTCTCTCTCTCTCTCTCTCTCTCTCTCCTTTTCTCTCTCTCTCTCTCTCTCTCTTTCTCTCCCTTTCCTTTTCCCTCTCCCTCTCCCTCTCCCCCCCCCCCCCTCTCTCTCTCTCTCTCTCTATCTATCTATTTATCTATCTATCAATCTTTCTTTATATCTATCTCTCTATAAATACATACATATACATACATACATACATACATACATACATACATATATATATATATATATATGTATATATGTATGTATGTATGTGTGTTATATGTATTTGTATATATATATATATATATATATATATATATATATATATATATATATATATATATATATATATATGTGTGTGTGTGTGTGTGTGTGTGTGTGTGTGTGTGTGTGTGTGTGTGTGTGTGTGTGTGTGAGTGTGTGTGTGTGTGTGTGTGTGTGTGTGTGTGTGTGTGTGTGTGTGTGTGTGTGTGTGTGTGTGTGTGTGTGTTTATGTGTATACCTACATATATATATATATATATATATATATATATATATATATATATATATATATATATATATATACATATATACATGTATGTGTGTGTGTGTGTGTGTATGTGTGTGTGTGTGTGTGTGTGTGTGTAAGAGAAAGAAAGTCACATATAAAGAGGAGGTGAGACTGAGGCAGAAAGAAAGGAACATAGGGAAGGGAGAGATGGAGGACCGGAGGGAATCAATCAACAGACGAAGAGACTTTAGCTAATGTCTACGTATATTTCCTGTTTTTATTTATTTATTCTTTCTTACCTAATATGGATACATTTCTTTGCATGGACAAAACCCTAATACGTTGACAAGTCAGTCTCGTCTTCAGATCTTTCTCCTTTGCAACAAACGGCAAATAGCAAAATGAAAAAAGAAACAAAAATCAACAACAAAGGAACAAAAACAGGCGACCGCGATGCCTTTCCTGGTTTATTTCTCGGGAGAATCATCATGTTATCTTAAGCTCCGTAAAATGAAGATTTTAACCCTTGACCCTCGGCAGTAGTTAGGATCCAATCCAACATGTGTTATTAAGGGATATCAAGCCCATTCGGCCAATTTCCCCAAGCGTTGCCGAGGAAGATAGCAATCATCGTACCGCTGGCACCTCCGCACCACCCACGCGAGAGTCATCCATGTAGAAATTATCGTCAATAATTGGCCATAAAAGCTGACGGGTCCAGTGATAACAAGAAATTATCGGATTGTGTCTTGTGGAGACGCTAAGGCGCAGATGGTGGGTGATAATTATAGAGGGGATTATCATGCAATCATTATTAGAGTACAATC
>NC_091555.1:32217937-32220437 GCF_042767895.1 Penaeus vannamei
TTCCATTATTATGATGATGACGATTTTGCTATTAATGCTGCTGCTGCTGATGATGATGATGATGATGATGATGATGATCATCATCATCATCATCAGCAGCAGCAGCAGCACCGTTATCAGTACTACTACTCTTACTACTACTACTACTATTAATACTACTACAAATACTACTACTACAAATACTACTTTTATTATTACGAATGTTATTTTTTAGAATATCACTATCATTTTTTGAATATCATTATCATTATTAACATTTCTATTCCCATGGTTATTAATATTCATCATTTTCATTACGATGTCATTTCTACTTTAATATTTCCTTATCATCATTATCTATTATCTTTATTTCCATCATCTTCGTTATCATCATTACTATGATTATCATTACCGATGTCATTGTGTTCATGGTTATTACCATTGTTATTATTACAGGTATTATTATAAAATTAGCAATATGAATTTGTTGGTATTATGATCATTACCATCAACATTATTTATTTTACTATTATCATTTCAACATCATCACCATCATTATCATTATTATTATTATTACTTTCAACATCCTCCTCCTCAATTTCACCTTCATCGTTTCATCAATGAATGCCCTTTTTTCTCTCTTTTTATCAATCACTCATTTGTATTCTCTTCATAACGATTAACACTGCAGTTTATCTGACCGTGTTCATATAACTTCGTTATCTGCAATATATATTTTTGTCACAACTAATAGTATACATGTGCATAATATTAATGCAAGTATGATATATCAAAACTGCATTTTTTTTCTTTAATCACTAATGTCATCACAAAATACATATATACAAAATACACCTACACACACACACATGCACATAAACGCAAACACACATGCAAATAAGTAAATATGACTGGCATAAACACACACACTAAATGTCAGTATTATTGCTTCCCGATGTGAGATACCCAAAGTTACCACCACGACCTCACCAGGACACTTGTGAACCACGAAACTCACTCCCGTGTTATAAACCTCATCGACAAACACAACCAAACAAGCTCTTCTCGCCTCGGACAAAGAAACAAAAAGCAAAAGGGTGAAACAAAGAAAAGGAAAGACCCACCAGTTTCTTCGCCAGTGTGTACGAATCCTTCATCACCCTCGAAGATTCCCTTGCTGAGAGCGAGAGAGCGAGAGAGAGGGAGAGAAAGAAAGAAAGAGAGAGAGAGAGAGAAATCCACCCAATCAGATATTCCCCTCCGTAAAACAAAAGACTAAGGAAGCCAGCGGCCACGGAAAAGGACAAGGATCTGGCTGGTGTCAGTGCAACATTCCGCTGTCAGATCGGCTATCACGTCTCTATACGCGCGGTTGGCGTCGACCACACACACCTTTATCTCGAAACATAAACCACTTGCTCTCCCGTCGAAATTATGAATCTCCATTTTATTTAAGACTTGTATGATGTCTCGCTGTACACGATGAGCGCCGTGTGACGTGGCCTCGGCGTGAACTTATTGTACCAAAGCGTGAGTTGTTGGTTTTGTTTTTTGTGACCATTTGTTTTCTTGTTCATTCTTATTCATCTGCTCATTCATTGATGCATCTCTTGTTGTTTATATTATTGTTGTTGTTGTTGTTATCATTATTATTATTATTACTAGTATTTTTATCATTTCCACTATTACTGTTATTTTTATTATCATTATTATTATTATTATTATTATTATTGTTGTTGTTGTTTTGTTGTTGTTGTTCCTGTTATTATTATTGTTGTTATCATTATTATGATTATTATTTTCATCATTACTATTATCCTATGCATTGCTATTTTTTCATTATTATCATTATCTTTTTTGTAATACGTTACTCTTATTGGTATCCAGATTTTACTGTAAAATGTCATCATTGCTGTTATTATCATATTGTTGTCCTCCTCTTCTTCGTCACAACCACCACCATCATCCTCATAATCATCGCCAATGATTTCATTGTAATTACGTTTACTGTTATTATTATCTTTCTTGCTATCCTCCTTCCCTCTCTTCCCAGAACTTCAGAACCGCCGCGCTTCTTGCGAGCAGCAGGACCCCCAGAAGCCGGTGCTGCGGAGGGCTGCTCGGCGTCGCCTCCCGCGGCCGCAGTCCTTCTGGCTGGGCGAGCCGGGCGACACGAGATGCTATCCGTCCCAAAAGGCAGAACCGAGGCGAGTCATGAGCTCCTTCACGCTGCCACAGCACCTCGCGCCCTTCCCGCCCAGAGCTAAAGGCCTTTCCTCTTCGCTCGCGGGTCGGGGATCCTGCGGCGGCCTCGGAATACGAATAAGAATTGCAATTAACTCGAAATTAGTTTTAGGTCGGCCGTCGCGGGGACTGCGTCGGGTCGGGCGCGTCACCGCGATGGCGCGGGTCAACGCTTGTCTGGTCGCGTCATGACGCCGGCGGAGGCATGCTTCAGACGCGGATCTGGGCAGCGAGACGCTCGCTCTGTGGCATCGTCGTTATCGCATGAAACATGGCT
>NC_091555.1:32230437-32235437 GCF_042767895.1 Penaeus vannamei
ACTCTCCTGGCTCCTGTGTCTCTTCCTTTCCCTCTCCTGGCTCCTGTGTCCGTTCCTTTCCCTCTCCTGGCTCCTGTATCTCTTCCTTTCCCTCTCCTGGCTTCTGTGTCTCTTCCTTTCCCTCTCCTGGTTCTTGTCTCTCTTCCTTTCCCTCTCCTGGCTCTTTTCCTTTTCCCTCTCCCGCTTCTTGTGTCTCTTCTTTTCCCTCTCCTGGCTCCTGTGTCTCATCCTTTGCCTCTACTGGCTCCTGTGTCACTTCCTTTCCCTCTCCTGGCTCCTGTCTCTCTTCCTTTCCCTCTCTTGGCTCCCGTGTGTCTTCCTCTCCCTCTCCTGGCTCCTGGCTCTCTTCCTTTCCCTCTCCTGACTCCTGTGTCTCTTCCTTTCCCTCTCCTGGCTCCTGTCTCTCTTGCTTTCCCTCTCCTGGCTCCTGTCTCACTTCCTTTCCCTCTCCTTGCTCCTGTGTGTCTGATTCTCCCTCTCCTGCCTCTCTTCATTTCCCTCTCCTGGTTTCTGTGTGTCTTCCTCTCCCTTTCCTGGCTCCTGTCGCTATTCCATTCCTCTCCTGGCTCCTGCCTCTCTTCCTTTCCCTCTCCTGGCTCCTGTGTGTCTTCCTCTCCCTCTCCTGGCTCCTGTCTCTCTTCCTTTCCCTCTCCTGGTTCTTGTGTCTCTTCCATTCCCTCTCCTGACTCCTTTGTCTCTTCCTCTCCCTCTCCTTGCTCCTGTGTCTCTTCCTTTCCCTCTCCTGGCTCCTGTGTGTCTTCCTCTCCCTCTCCTGGCTCCTGTCTCTCTTCCTTTCCCTCTCCTGGCTCCTGTATCTCTTCCTTTCCCTCTCCTGGCTCCTGTATCTCTTCCTTTCCCTCTCCTGGCTCCTGTGTCTCTTCCTTTCCCTCTACTGGCTCATGTGTCCATTCCTTTCCCTCTCCTGGCTCCTGTATCTCTTCCTTTCCCTCTCCTGGCTCCTGTCTCTCTTCCTTTTCCTCTCCTGGCTCCTGTGTGTCTTCCTCACCCTCTCCTGTCTCTCTTCCTTTCCCTCTCCTGGTTCTTGTGTCTCTTCCTTTCCATCTCCTGGCTCCTGTGTCTCATCCTTTGCCTCTACTGGCTCCTGTGTCCCTTCCTTTCCCTCTCCTGGCTCCTGTCTCTCCTCCTTTCCCTCTCCTGGCTCCTGTGTCTCTTCCTTTCCCTCTCCTGGCTCCTGTGTGTCTTCCTCTCCCTCTCCTGGCTCCTGTTTCTCTTCCTTTCCCTCTCCTGGTTCTTGTGTCTCTTCCTTTCCCTCTCCTGGCTCCTGTGTCTCATCCTTTCCCTCTCCTGGCTCCTGTGTCCCTTCCTTTCCCTCTCCTGGCTCCTGTATCTCTTCCTTTCCCTCTCCTGGCTCCTGTGTCTCTTCCTTTCCCTCTCCTGGCTCCTGTGTGTCTTCCTCTCCCTCTCCTGGTTCCTGTCTCTCTCTTCCTTTCCCTCTCTTGGGTCTTGTGTGTCTTCCTTTCCCTCTCCTGGCTCCTGTGTCTCTTCCTTTCCCTCTCTTGGCTCCTGTATCTCTTCCTTTCCCTCTCCTGGCTGCTGTGTCCCCTCCCTTCCCTCTCCTGCCCCCTGTATCTCTTCCTTTCCCTCTCCTGGCTCCTGTTTCTCATCACTTCCCTCTCCTGGCTTCTGTGTCTCTTCCTTCCCTTCTCCTGTGCCTCTTCCTTTCCCTCTTCTGGCTCCTGTGTCTCTTCCTTTCACTCTCCTTCCCCCTAGCCTAGCCTAGCCTAGCATCCATTTTAATTGTTGCTTCAGCTGTTCTTTACTCTTATTTCTTTGTTCTATACTGTCTATAGGATTTTCCTCTTCTATATATTTGCCTTATACTTTATGTTTTTGTCAAAGAATGCCTAGACTCTAAGCCTCCATGCTTATCTAGTGATGTTTTTTTTTTTTTTTTTACTTCATTCTTTCCTCTTCTATTAATTTCCTTTGTCCTAAACCTTAATTCTGTTCCTTTTGTCTTAGCCTAACCCTTCCTTAACCTATATGCTGCCCTATCCTGGCCTACGGGAAAATGTGAAAATCCTAGAGGACATAGAACACACGGATCAGCTGTCACTAGTCTTCCCTTATGGAAGACTAGTGACTAGAAGCCTTTTTGGAGTTTTTTCTTTGTGTATTGGACATATATCATATTGAATTGGATTTTTTAAAGTAATGTTTTTATATTTGCATCCTTAATTTACGTTTCTTTTTAATGCTTGTTCTCGGGCCTTTTAGAAATCTTTATCCAATGCACTCAGTATGATTTTACTTTTTACCTTTTTTCATTTTAATTTGTCTTACTTGTTCATTTTGAAACGTGATTTGCCAATCAGTTAAAGTTTTGTTTGTTTGTTTTTATGTTTTTAAATTACAAATGGTTTTGGCATAATTCGCCTTTTATTTTTAGCTATTAGGTATTTATTTTCTTGTGTGTAATTGATTATGGGTTTTATTGTATGTAAGGTTTCTGCCATAATTACTCTTTTTTTTAGTTCGTTTATCTTTTTAGTTTTATTATTTGTTATTTTTATAAGCAAGTCTTTTTACTGTGTTTTATATCCTTTCCATTAAGGATTATATTGTAAATATTTCTTTTAAATAAAACTTTTGTATTGATTTGTTCCTCCCGCCTATATAAAGGGGTGGGTTCGATTGAATGAAGGAGAGTTTTAAGTCTGAACCTGTCTTTGCGTGTCCTCCTTGAATCTTACAGTGAGATGCGTCGAACCGGAGAGAAGGTCGTATCTGACCTCATTATTTGCCATATTTAAAGAAAGCTGGGTGTTGCAAAACATTGAGCTCTATGATATTGAGCATTCGGAAGGTTTTGAATGTGTATCGCCACTTGAACCCCTAGACGGACCTGTACTTCCTTGGGGGCTTTTAAGGCAATTCAGTTATTTTTCTTCTACTGTTTTTTTTGGGGGGTAAACAGGGCCCAAATGTCCAGGCCCTTAGTCTCTAAATCCGCTTCACGGCATAATCATTCGGATGGTGCATTTTCTGAGAGGCTCCCTGCCACAGATACCCTTACACCCCCATTCCCCTTTCCCTTCCTTCCCTTCTTCGCTTGTCTCCCTGCTCTTCTTCCTATGCCTAAGCACCTCCTTTTTCCTTCCCTCTCATTCTCTTGCTCCTACTCCCTCGTCCCCTCCCCCTCCTTCTCCTAATCCCCACTTCCCTATCCAACTCCTCCTCCCCTCCTCTTACTCTTCCTCTCTCGTCCGCCTCCTTCTCCTCCTCATCCTCCACCACTCTATCTCCCTTCTACCCTCCTCTTATCATTCCTCCTTCGCCCCTCACCTCTCCTTCTGCACACCCTCGCTCGTCCCCCTTCCTCACCTCCTAATCCTCCACCACTCTGTCCTCATTCTTCTCCTCTCCTCCTGCTCTTTCTCCCTCGTCAACCAACTCCTCCACCACTCTCTCCTCTTCTTCCTCCTCTCCTCCTGCACATCCTCGCTCGTCCCCTTCCTCTTCCTCCTAATCCCCCACCACTCTGTCCTCATCCTTCTCTCCTCATCCTGCTCATCGTCCTCCTGTTCCTCCTCCCTCGCCCTCCTCCTCCTCCAAATCCTCCACCATTCTATCCTCTTTCTACCTTCCTCCTGATTTTTCTCCCTCACCCCCTTCCTTCTCCTCCTCATCCTCCACTGCTTTATCGCCATCCTACTCCCCTGCTCCTGCTCATCCTTCTTCCTCCTCAACCATCTTCTCCCCGCCTCCTCCTCCTTCCCCCCCTTTTCCTCCCTTCCTCTACCTCTTCCCCGTTCACCTCCCCTCCTCCTCCTCCTCCTCCTCCCCTCTTCTCCTCCTTTTTCTCCCCTTCTCCTCCCCTCCTCCTCCTATCCTCCCTCCCCTTTCTCCTCCCGCTCCTCCTCCCTTTTTCTTCTCCTCCTCCTCCTCCTCCTTCCCCCTTCTCCCCTCCTCCTCCTATCCTCCTTCCCCCTTCTCCTCCTACTCCCCCTTCTCCTCCTCCTCTCCATACTCCCCTTCTTCTCCTCTCCTCCTATCCTACTTCCCCCTTCTCCTCGCGCCCATCCTCCTTCCTCCTTCCCCCTTCTCCTCCTCCTTCTCCCCTCCTCCTTTCAACTTCTCCTCCTACTCCCCCTTCTCCCCTTCTCCTCCTCCTCCCCTCCTCCTCCCTTCCTCCTCCTCATACTCTCCTTCTTCTCCTCTCCTCCTCCTATCCTCCTTCCCCCTTCTCCTCCCGCTCCTCTTCCTTCCCCCTTCTCCTCCTCCTTCTCCCCTCCTCCTCCTATCCTCCTTCCACCTTCTCCTACTCCCCCTTCTCCCCTCCTCTTCCTCATACTCCCCTTCTTCTCCTCTCCTCCTTCCCCCTTCTCCCCTCCTCCTCCTCTTTCCTCCTTCCCCTCCTCCTCCTCCTTCCCCTTCTCCTCCTCCCCGTTCTCCCCTTCTCCTCCCCTCCCCCTTCTCCCATCCTCCTCCTCCTTCCTCTTTCCCCATCTCCTCCTCCTCCTCCCCCTTCTCCCTTTCTCCTCCGGCTCCTCCTCCTTCCCCCTTCTCCACTCCTCCTCCGCCCCCTTCCCCCTCCTCCTCCTTCATCCTTCATCCTTCCTCTTCCCCTCCTCCTCCTCCTCCCTCTTCTCCCTTTCTCCTCCCGCTCCTCCTCCTTCCCCCCTCTCCACTCCTCCTCCGCCCCCTTCTCTCCTCCTCCCGCTCCTCCTCCTCCCTCCTTCTCCCCTCCTCCTTCTTCCTCCTCCCCTCTTCCTCCTTCCCCCTTCTCCCCTCCTCCTCCTTCTCTTCCCCTCCTCCTCCTCCTCCTCCTTCCTCTTCCCCTCCTCCTCCCCCACCTCCTTCTCTTCCCCTCCTCCTCCTCCTCCCCCTTCTCCCCTCCCCCTCCTTCATCTCCCCCTCCTCCTCCTCCTCCTTCCTCTCCCCCTCCTCCTCCTCCTCCTCCCCGAGACTCCGGAAGGCTTCAGCCGTCGTGAGCACAAGAGGCTGAGCTCTCCCTTCAAATGTGATCGATGGGCCGG
>NC_091555.1:32264851-32269851 GCF_042767895.1 Penaeus vannamei
CACTTTTATTTGGTAAAGAGTTGTACAAAGATAATTCCTATTCAAACCACAGATAGCTAAAAAGTATTTAAGAACATTCCTAGATTTACAATGGTATAACAATATATGTGGATGTATTGATATGTTGAATTATTTTTAGATTTATATCAGATTTAGCTTAAATGTGCAGTAATCGTAATGAAAATGTATTGTTAGAATGGTGGTAGTAAGAACTGGTAGAATAAATAATGCTGGTAATACAAAATAATGTTAGTGTAGATAGTAATAATGCTATATAGCAATAATGATAATAATAACTGAAATTTATTATAACAATACACAATACTAATGATGAAAACGTGTAATCATAATGCAATTAAGGACAATAATGATTTTTATCTAATAATGATGAGAAATCACGATGGAAATAGCGATAGTGAAAACCATGATGATAAAAGTAACAAAGAGTAATGATTATGATAGCAATAATGTTAACTCAATCTTAGTGGCAGCAATACCGATAACGGAAAAAGAAAATGATAACAACAGCGATGCCGATTGTGATATCAGCGACGATAAAAAAAAACCGATAGCAATATGAATGTATGATGATAATCGACAATGGTACTCAGATCAAAGCTGATAATGGTCATGCATGTTTATTGCAATCAAGATAATAAGAGGTATATCAACACTACGAGGAATAAGGATGAAGGCAACGATTTTAAAGATTACTTTCTTTCTTTTTACCTTTTTGGTTTACATCTCAAATGGATGAGATGATTAAGGTTATCCTCAAATCCGTTTTAAAAAGTGGATACATTAATAGAGGGGACCATTTGCAGTATTTAAGGAAGCAATATACAGAGCCAGTGGTTGACATGTGAAGAGGGTGATGTGACACATTAAATTCTCTTTTATCATCTTGATCAATAAATTTCTGAGTTCACATAAGCACATACAACATGCATGATATGTTTGCAATATACAAACGTGTTACCGATGAAGACAACAGATTTGGCTGTCGAGTGAAGTATAAGGAGCAACGAACTACATACCTGTGGACATTGAGGTACAATTACGTTATTTATCCTATTATTGCTCTACCTTATATCACCTTATATTGCTTATATAACAAGAATACCTATCATATGCCTAGGTATACTTGTTATCTCTGTTTCTATGTCAGAAGCATAGAGCATGAAAATAATATCACTTGCCAAGGTATGTGATCTCGGAAACACACAATGCATTCTTTTCTTCTTCCCCATTGCTCTGAACACCTACTAATATTTCCGCCTCAGCCTAATCCTCGTGTAAACAGCGTCTTTTAATTCACTCTTGCCACACCCGGAAGTAAAGTCTGTGTTCATCGTTAAAGGTATTCTCTGTCTCGAAGGGTCGCCCTTGTGAGTAGCCTCAGCCGTCCAGGTCTCGTCAGCGTCTAGCTGTATCCGCTTGATGTTGTGCCTGTTTATGGTGATGATGATGATGATGAACATGAAGATGGTGGTGGTGGTGATGATGATGATGATGATAATATGATAATAATAATAATAATAATTGTAATAATAATAATAATAATAATAATAATAATTGTAGTAATAATAATAATAATAATAATAATAATAATAATAATAATAATGATAATAATAATAATAATAACAATAATAACCAACAATATCAGTGATAATTAATAGTAACAATGGTATTCACAGTACCAATAATAATGATAACAACAACAATGATCATAATGATACTATAAGCTGTAATTATGATAATAATAATGATAATGATAAAAGCAATAATAACAACCACAACAAAAAAACAACATTAATTATAATAATAGTAATGATTATGATGTTAATAATGATGATTACAACGATAATAATAATGACAATACTAAAAATGATACTAATGGTAATGATAATGATAATTATAATAATAACAAAAATAATGAAAATAATAGTTATAAACATATTAATAATAATGATAATAATGATAATGGTAATGAAATTCATAATGACAATAACAGTAATAATCAAAGCGATGATTATGATGATAATTTGTAATAATAGTTGTAGATAATAATAGCGATAACAATAATGTTAATGATAATAATAATAACAATAATGGAAATTATGATAATGGGTATAATAATGATGATGATAATTATAATGATGTTATTATTATCATTATAATTGTTATTTCTATCATTATCATTGATAATAATAATAAAACAATAATGATAATAATTATCATTATCATGATAATTATAATAATAATGATGGTAATAACGATATATAATAATGATAATGATAGTGACAATACTAGTATTAATGATAATAATGATGATAATAGTAATGAAAATAATGATAATAATGATAATGGTAATGATATTGATGGCGATTATAATGATGATAAGGATAATAATAATAATGATAAAAGAATTATTGTTATTAATATGATAATAGTAATAATGGTAATAACAAAGCTAATAATAATGATAATAATGATAATAATAATAATAATAATAATAATAATAATAATAATAATAATAATATGATGATGATGATGATGATGATGATAATAATAATAATGAGAATAATGATGATGATGATGGTAATATTGATGATAATAATAATGAGGATGATAATGATGATGATGATGATGAAGATGATGATGATGAGGATGATGATGATGATGATGATGATGTGATGATGATGATGATGATGATGATGATGATGATGATGATGATGATGATGATGATGATGATGATGATGAAGATGAAGATGAAGATGAAGATGATGATGATGATGATGATGATGATGATGATGATGATGATGATGATGATGATGATGATGATGATGATGATGATGATGATGATGATGATGATGATGATAATAATAATGATAATAATAATAATGATAATGATAATAATAACAGTAATAATAATAATAATAATAATGATAATAATAGTAATGATAATAATAATAATAATGATAATAATAATAATGATAAAAATAATAATGATAATAATAGTAATAATGATAATGATAATGATAATATTAATGATAATGATAATAACAATAATAAAGACAATAAAGATAATTATCATAAAACTAGAAATAATAACAACAGCATTAACACCAAGAACATCAACAAAACAAGAAAGACCTACAATAATGATATATCAATAATAACGATGAAAAAAACAACAACAACGGCAACCATCATAACAAAACTACGGACATCATTGACGGTGTTGGTTCAGTTTGCGTTCGTGTGATGAAATGGAGCACGGCTTTCAAATCCTTCGATTTCCCCATCTTTTATATCTCACACAAGAATTAGTTAATTAAATCATGACGGCATTATAAGCTGCAATAGCCAGATTCCCGGGGCGTGCCTTTATTACTTCACTGAAAGGCATACTGTGATTGTTTCAACGGCATAAGAGCGCTATGGACACTAATTGAGTCACAGGTAATGGCAGCATGTGCCTCTGATTGGTCCGGGGTTCACCGTGCTTATTGCGCGAGGCTACAAATAGTGCTTGGGAAAGACACCGGGCGAGAGGCGAGTGCGGGTGGGCGGTTTTGAGGGCGGCTTCAGAGGGGGGGGGGTGAAAGGGGAGGGACTGTATCGCGAGTGCGGGTTTTCGCAATTTCTTTTTTTTCTTCTTATTTTATTTTATTATTATTATTATTTTTTTTTTTTTTTGATGGGCGGTATGGCGGTTGCAGGCTTGCGGGTACTTTTCGCGGTGGCGCTTCCTCAGATGGGCGGCGGTGTGGTGACCTGTTTCGCGGGAAGGGCTCGGGTGTGGTTCTGCGAGTGGGCGAGACGGGCGGTCCGAGTGGAATTTGTCAACGGGCAGCGTTGCAGGGAGGTTTATCTGTCCATCTCTCGCTTTCAGCAAAATGCCATTGTGATGATGTCTCTATACAAAGTTGTTCCTGGCAGCGTGCACCTTTATGAAACCAGGGCTCCTCCAGGTATCACCTAAACAAATGCGGCATAAAAGCTCTGAAATTCCCATGCATATTCAAATCTTGCCTATTGACGACGCATAGAAACGAAAACGGAATACCCAGATTATAACCTCATAGAGAGTTTTCACCCATTTTTGAAATATTGCCGCCCCGTTGGCAGCAAACAAGTTGGGTGAGAGGCCGGCGAAGAGGCCTCATTGCGCCGAATATAAAAACAGCGCTTCGGTCATACACATACGAACACTTCACACCAGGCCATCATTTTCAGCCACATATCTATTATAAAAAATCATTACTGATCCTAGGAAAATATATCCCAATCTAACTGCTCTCTATATTTAACAAGGCGAAAATAAAACGCAAAATCAATTGGAAACCTTTTAAAACAATACAGACAGTGCTTCAACTTTCCCCAAACAATGCAAAACATGCTTGCGAAACTAAACGCTAGAAAACACACACAACACATTTAGCAAGCCAAAGACTTCAGCTGATGTTCAGTGCGTGTACTTCTGTACATTTTTCGTACCTGTTCTATATTGATACTCTCTAAATTCTGGGGTTGTTGGGATGATGGTATGTATGCTTGTGGATGTCTGAAAACTATACGCAACACACACACACACACACACACACACACACACACACACACACACACACACACACACACACACACACACACACACACACACACACACACACACACACACACACACACATACGCACACACACACTCACACACACACACATGCACCCAAATTTTATATGTGTGAAGATGGTAGTTATAATGATAACAATAATAGTAATAAAAATAGTAATGATCAGCTGCTGCCGATGATCATAACATTATCATAATGATAGTAATAAAAATAATAATGATAATACTAACAAAAAAAATAGTAATGATGATACAAACAAACATGATAATAATAATTATACTGATAAGAGTAACAGGAATGATAATAACAATAATGCCAATAATAGTCTAGAAATTATAACAATGATAATAATGGCAATAAAATAATA
>NC_091555.1:32279851-32282351 GCF_042767895.1 Penaeus vannamei
GTTTTTTTAACGCATGGCTTATTGTTAATATTTTTTTTCTCTCTCACTATTTTTGTTTATTTTTGGAAATCTCTCATGCACATTCTACATATTGTGCAGTCGCTCGGAACTTTAGAGTCATTCTTTTCGTTTTTTTTTTTTTATCATTCTCTTTTTCAGCACTTCTTGTAAAAGGTCACTGGATAATAGTTTCATAAGACACGTTATAAAAAAAATCCATATACCTAAGTACCAATTTCCTATTACAGAGGACTTTTTGTGCATGTGCTCTCCATTTCTTTTTTCCCAAAGCCATGAAACTGTCAAAGCTGTCATACCAACGAAATGCTACACAGGCGAACACAAAGCTTCCCTTTACCAGAACTATTATTTACAAAGTAACTTTTGTCATTAACAACTGTACTCTTTTGATGTAGTTCCATATATTCAGTTAATTGTCAGATCCCCTTGGTCAGATATGTCCAATATTTATCTAATTCAACAGGATATTAAAAAGATACGTAATTGGGTGTGACACAGACAATTCTACACTATAAATCACAGAGGATAGCCTAGTTATGATGTCGTCTATCACCACACAACGACACCATCGATTATTTCCACTCTCATCCCCGAACACCCACTAACGCTTTCACTGTTTGCATAATAACCGTAGACAAATAGTCAATAAAATGCCAAAACAAAATTGGTATTTGATCTACCTATTTATCCCTGTGTTATTTGCATATCTGACCCTCGAAAAACGCGCGGATATATGTGGGGCTCTGCTGGTGTGAGGTGGATTGATTTCGTGCGTGTGTACGTGTGTGAGAAATTTATGGAGTGTCCTGTTGTGTATGGCCACGTGTATATACTGTGCATTTGCACGCGTGTCACTGCATGTATATTTGTGTATGAAAGTGTTATGTGAATATTAATGCGCACGAGTGTTATCTGTGCGAGTTTGCACCTGCAACTGCCCTTTGGCGAGCGTTTGCGTGAGAATGTTTCCTTGCATTGCGTTTATGCATTCGGAGCCTCGTGTGTATCGGAATGGGCTAAGGTATTCATCCGTCACGTATCATTTTCTCCTCCTTTAAAACTAAAAGACATAAGTCATCAGATCACAAAAGGCGTCAAAGTTCGCCAGTCCCTATTTCCCAAGAACGGAGAACGACGATTGCTTGCAAAATGTCCCCGCAAAGTCTACCGTATCGGGTGACCACTGTTAGCTTTACACAACTCCAGGACTTCACCGTGGAAAGGGTGAGACGGTTTCAAACTGGTTCACGACTGACACCTGTGTTTTTCCCTTGCACTTTGGCGTTTTAATGCCTCTACTCTTGTTTGTGGAAATTTGACACGGGCGCCACAAACAAGTCGGACACGCGTTGCATTGTTACATGATGCTGCGGGGATGACAGCGTGGTGACGTGCGTACAACCGGCCCATAGTACAACACCGCGGTAGTAATATTTGGTAACAAGAAACGTTGTTGAAGGAGCGAGAGCCTAAGTGACACGGGGGGTGAAGGTTCGAAGCCGTGACGTAAAAGTAAAATGGATAAAGGCTGGAAGAGGGACGGACATCGAGAGAAAGGGAGAGAGGGTAAAGCGTTGAAAAAAGGGAATGACTTACGGAAAAGAGGGAAATAAAGGATCAGGAAATGAAAGGTAATGGCGGATTCATCAGTTGGCTTACAAAGAAAGGGAGGGAGAGGAGGAGGGGGAGGAGATGGCGTTTGAGAGGAAAGGGAGTCGGAGAAGAGAGGCAGAAAGCGAGGGAAAAGATCTGGAGAAGCGTTGACAAATAAACGTGTCAATTTCAAATTCATTTCGCAACGGACTTCAGATGATATGAAGAAGACATGCATGTCAGTTTGCTGAAACTTTCTTCATATGCACGAACCTTTCACGGCACAAAGGAGAACGAAATCTTGACAAAAAAAGAACAAGGAAAGAAAAGGAACAGACGTCAACGTATCTTTATATTTCCAAGAAAGACACAGAAGATAGAAGGAGAGAATATCCGAAAGAACGCGATCAAATATACCGTTTCATCGAAAGATTTTTTCCCCTCGGAGTAAAGATAAAAGACAAATAAAATTTCAGTTTCAGAAGTTCATGCAAAATGAAGCGTAATGTGTCCATAGAGGCGCTTACTACAACAAATTTGAACAAATTACAGCACAGAGGACGCTCTGTAGGCCAATTATGCCCTTCGCTATTTTCTCTCTACATTAATATATTATGCTGATATAGCATTAGCTATTTTTTTAAATCGCAGAAGAAGCCATCGGGAGGGGGACAAAAGATAAATCAATAAATGAGAGAAACATACAGAGAGAGAGAGAGAGAGAGAGAGAGAGAGAGAGAGAGAGAGAGAGAGAGAGAGAGAGAGAGAGAGAGAGAGAGAGAGAGAGAGAGAGAGAGAGAGAGAGAGAGGACACCCAAAGCCTCAAGACTCAAGGAAAAGAGAGAGACTTTCCCTGAAGATCCTCTCGACTGGGTATCCCGGATGG
>NC_091555.1:32362301-32367301 GCF_042767895.1 Penaeus vannamei
ACATACACACACACCTGCACGCGCGCATACACACACACACACACACACACACACACACACACACACACACACACACATATATATATATTTATATATATGATACACCCCATATATATATATATATATATATATATATATATATATATATATATATATATATATATATATATATATATAACGTACACATATATACATGATTCCTTCGCCTAACATAACCTTTACTGTTGACTGTAAACCGAACCATCATTTACTGGGAGTGTGTCAGGGGAGCAATGCCGAGAGGAAATAAGTGTCACAGAAAACCGCTATCATCATGATATTACCAGTTCATTACCCAAACACTTGCACGCACGATTATCTGCATGACCATAAATCTCACAAATACCTTCCAAAGAAAAAAATCCCAAACAGCAATTTCAACTTTACCATATTAGTACGAGCAGAATTTCCTCGCTCATACAGGGTGAACTTCCCGACAACACGAGGCAGGACCCGGTTATTGCTGAATCACGCGGGTCCCGGTCCGTAGCCTCGAAGCCTCGAAGTCTCGAAGCCTCGTGGGACTCCGTAGGAGGGAGGGGGCGAATAAGGGACAGTGAATGGAGACTAAAGAGAAAGAGAGAAGGGAGGAAAAGAGAACAGAGAAGAATGGGTCGAGGGAAAGGGAAAGCAATTGGCGAAAGGGACATCGTAGGTGAAAGTAAGAATGACACTGAAGAAAACAGTATTAAAGGTAGTGATGACAAAGACAAAGATGTTGCCGATAAGGAGGTTGGTGAGAAAAGTCATATGGATAGATTTATTAATGGTTATAGGGATATGATAATGATAAAGAGTGACCGGGATGCTTATAACAACAATGATATAGACAATAATAAAGGAACAATGATATATCCAGGCATACAAACAAATGAACACGTGGGTGTGAATAAAAGACATAAAACAACAGAATATCGCCAATTATATATATAAAAACAGACACGCCACATTAAGAAGAAGAACATCAGGAAAACCAGAACAGAGAGAAAAAAACAGATGAAAACGAAGGTAAAGGAAGAGAGAAAGATAGAGGGAAAGGAGAAAGGGGTAGGGGGGGGGATATTTGGGCACGCGGGGCTGAGTTAAGACCTCATTTGGGCAGATTTATGCGATATCAGATGTTTTGATGTATACAAAGAGCGGGAGATCGGAACACGGACTCGCTGCTTAGAGACGCTAATGGGCCAGCTGAGAAGACGCTTGCCACGTGAATCACTCGCTCACAACACGCCTCCAGATATTGTCGTGGGGTCGTGAGGGCGACTGCGGGGGGCACTGCGCTCTCTCTCTCTCTCTCTCTCTCTCTTTCTCGCTTTCTCTCTCTCTCTCACTCTTTCTTTCTCTCTCTCTCTCTCTCTCTCTCTCACTCTTTCTCTCTCTCTCTCTCTCTCTGTCTCTCTCTCTCGATTTCTCTCTCTCTCTCGCTTTCTCTCTCTCTCTCGATTTCTCTCTCTTTGTTTCTCGCTTTCTCTCTCTCTCACTCTTTTTTTCTTTCTCTCTCTCTCTCTCTCTCTCTCTCTCTCTCTCTCTCTCTCTCTCTCTCTCTCTCTCTCTCTCTCTCTCTCTCTCACTCTTTCTCTCACTCTTTCTCTCTCTCTCTCTCTCTCTCTCTCTCTCTCTCTCTCTCTCTCTCTCTCTCTCTCTCTCTCTCTCTCTCTCTCTCTCTCTCTCGCTTTCTCTCTCTCTCTCGCTTTCTCTCTCTATCTCTCTCTCTCTCTCTCTATCTCTCTCTCTCTCTCTCTCTCTCTCTCTCTTTCTCTCTCTCTCTCTCTCTCTCTCTCTCTCTCTACTCTACTCTCTCTAGTAATTCCACCTTTCTATCTCCCTTTCTCTATTAATCTATCAATCTATCAAATTGTCAATCTATATATCTCTTATTGTTATATTGTTGTTGCTATTGATAATAAGTAATACCCTTATCAATAATGATAATGAAAAAGGAAGCAATAATAATGATGATAAAAATAGTAATGGTAATATAGATTACAGCATTAGTGATCATCATCCTAATGAATAATAAACTAAAGCCCCCCCCCCCCCCCCGCAGCATCGCCGTCGCCGCCTCCGCAGCGCTGCAGCTCCTCCGCTCGCCCTCCGTCACAGGCGGCGTGTGACGGCGCGTCGCCTCGAACGCGCGGTGACGTCCCGACGCGGCGAGGCGCGCCCGGCTCGACGTCGTTCGATGACTTCGACTCGCGAAATCTGTCCGCAGCCTCGTCGCATTCCGCTCCTTCCGGCGCGGAGGGCGGGGCCGCGGGCGGGGGCGCGGGCGGGGGCGCGGGTGCCGGCGCTGTCAATATACTAACCCGCTCCAAGGCGACACCGTCCCATTTCACATTTCTTTGTAAATCAGCATAAACAAGTATAAATGGCATGCGATTTAAGAAGCGCGAGAGATATTCGGCCCTTGGGAACTCTTAGCGTGGGGCTCATAATCCCGTGCAGCCCGAGAATAAACTGCAACCCATTATTATAGAAGTGAAAAAGTAAAGAAATGTATATTCATACTCGGTCGCCAGTTCGCCAGCGGTGTTGCCGATACGTGTACAACTTTTATGCGCCGAGTTGGATGGCTCTGAAACTTCATTCTAATTTCGGCTTCAGTCTGGAATATTTATCAATATTTTTCATCTCCTCCTTGACGAATGGGTAGATATGAAGGCTGGCTTACACATTTCTGTTATTAATGTCCCCCTGTTACTCACCGCCTCCTGGCTCCCAATCAAGAATGCGCACTGCAAGAAAACAACACATCATACGAACGGGGAAAAATGAAAAAAAAGACAAAAAGAAGCAAGGAAGATAAAAAAGAGAGACAGATTATCAAAGTCTCCCGTGGAAATCGGAGAGACGTATCCGAGGGTCGTCGCCCCAGTCGCTTCGCATCGCCCTCGCCTCTCACCAATTCTAATGCGGCCAAGTTTTGAATTTCAGAATGGCGCACCCTTGCTCCAAAAATCCCCACGTCATTTCAAGTTCACGCCGCATAGTTTTGTAGTTTCCTTGTGACATCCCTCCTCTTCCTCTCCTTCCCCCCCGTCCTCTGACCCCCAAGCTCCCCGGCCTCCTCCTCCTCCTTCTCCTTCGCCTCCTCCTCCTCCTCCTCCTCTTCCTCAATCTCCTCGTGAACGAAGCATTAGGATCCCCCGAGCGGTGACATGTGGAACGAAAGTGTATCAGTCTCTTTTATGACAAATGACACGGACTCAATTTACGGGAAAATCTAAACGGGACGCGGGGATGCTGTAGGGATGTCGGCGATGCTGCGGCCCGGCTACCGTAATCCGTAGAGGGGAAGGGGGGGAGGGGGGGGGGCAGGGGATTCACAAACAGCACTTAAGATACACTCATACCTTACCGAATAGATTACGGGTAAGTTGTTGTTTAAGATGGGTGTTATTGTATGAATATCTGAACAGTTCTGAGCAGGGGTTGTTACTGTTGAAGGGAGAAGTGGTGAATATTTGGACGTTCGCTCGTCATCAGGATATTTGTTCGTCAGGTTAGGTTAGGTTTAGGTTAGAGTAGGATAAGTTAGGTTAGGTTAGGTTAGGTTTCCGATGTAAATATCCGTTGCTATTTTTACCCTTAAAAGGAGTTACATTCTAAGTCGCATTCGTTTAACCAGAACTTACGAAATACCGAAGATGACAATAGTAACAATGACAAGAATACATTAACGATAATGATATATATAGCGATGATAGTCGAGGAAGAATTATTAATTGACAAAAAAGCTGACACTGAAGGCAGCGCTTCTGCTCTGGCTCATCGTCATTATAATTATATAGTGATAACAACGAAAATATTAATGATAAAAAAAACATTGGGATTGCAACAATACCAGTAATAGTGTCGATGATAATGATATTTACAATGACGATGATAAAGGGAATGATAATTCTGATGATAGTAATGATAATGATAACTAGTTGATGATAATGATAATAACAATAAAAATGACAATAATAATGATGATAATGATTATGATGATGATGATCATAACAATGATAATCACAATGATAATAATGATAATAATATTAATGATATCAATCACTGTTATTTCTGTTGTTTTATAGTAATTATCATTATTATTATTATCATTATCCTCTTATCATGAACACAATGATAACGAAAAAAATAACAATAGTAATAATGATGATAATAATAATAATAATAACGGTGATGATAATGATATTAGTGATTATGATGATATTAATGATAAATATGATAAAATTATTGATAATGATAATAACATTAACAAAAATAACAATAATAATGATGATAATCATAGTAATAATGATAATTATAATAATGATAATAATTATAACAATAATGAAGATAACAACGAAAATAATGGTGTTACAAATAATAGTGGTAATGGATCATAATAATATTAATAATTGCAGTCATAGTAATGATAATGACAATAACAAAAGTGATAATGATAATGATAATGACAATATTAATAATGATAATGAAAATAAAAAGGAAAATATTAGTAATAATGTTCAAAATAGAAACAATAACAATAATAATGATAATGATAATGACAATAATGATAATGATACGAATAATGATAACAAAGAATAATAATGATAATAATAATAATGATAATGATATTAATACTAGTAATGATATCAACATAATAATAATCCTGATATTGATAATAATTATAATAATAATAATAATAATAATAATAATAATAATAATAATATTAATAATAATAATAATGATAATAATAATAATAATAATAATAATAATAATAATAATAATAATAATAATAATAATAATAATAATGATAATAATAATAATAATGATAATAATGATAATAATAACAATAATAATAATAATAACAACAACAATAATAACAAATGATAATAATTGTAATAATAATATCAATAGTTGTAATAAAACTATTGGTCATAAAATAATGAGGATAATAATGAAGATATGATAAT
>NC_091555.1:32369801-32372301 GCF_042767895.1 Penaeus vannamei
AATAATAACAGTAATAGTGATAAAAATAATGATAATGATAATGATGATAGCATTCCTAATGATATTGATAGTAATTGTAATAATAATGATAATAACAATAATGATGATAATGAAATGAATGATGGTAATGATAATATGAATTGTAATAATGCTAATGACAATAATAAAGATAATAATAGTAATAATAATATTAATGATAATGATAATCATAATAACAATAATGATGAGAGTAATGATACTGATGATAGTAATAATAATAGTAATGGTGATAATAATAATAAATATAATAATCATAATAATAACAACAACAACAACAATAATAATGATACTTATACTACTACTAATAACAAAAATAATGATAATAATGATAATAATAATCATGATAATAATGATAATAATCATGATAATAATGATAATAATAATAATTAGCATAATAGAGACACTGATGATAATAATAGTAATGACAGTAATAATGATAATGATAATAATTATCATCATGATGATAATAATAAATATGATAATGAAAATGATGATGACAATAGTGATAACAGCAATTATAACCATGCAAGGAACGGCGACTATGATCAAAAATATAACATGATGAAGTAATAGGAAATAGGAAAAAATGAAAAAGAAAGAAAACAATAATAATACATTAGTAGAAATAGAAACGATGGCCAACGACATACGGAGATACATCACCACTTCACATACCAACTATCAAACATAGTATTTTCACTATCGAAAGTATCATCGTTTCTGCCTCTACCACATTTTTGGCCGCCATAACAACACGCTCCAGACATGTGAATAAAACGTTGAATCACATGTATCGAGTATTTCCCTCCTATTCCCACAAACCTCTTTCCTCCTTCGCCTCGACAAGTTGACAGAGGAATCCAGACACTTCCCGAGGAGTTTGTCATCATCGCTTCCCAAAATGACTTTCGAAATTCCTTTTCTATCCCCGTGCCATTTGTATTTTCTTTTTTAATCGTTTTTTTCCTCCTTTTTTTCTGATTGCTGCAATGGCGTTCTTGTATAGCGAAACATGTGTCCGAGATGGATTTTCCTCCGTTCCTCCTTGCCACCCCTTCCCCTCCCCCGAAAAGGAAGAAGGGAGAAAGAAAACTCTATAACATAAGGAAGCTGTAGAGAAGCGGCGTGTTACTGGCAGGAATATCAATATTTGGCGCAAGAAATGACGGACCAAGAAGTTAATCCATTCTGGAAAGTTCTCTTAGCCGCCGGGAGACGTACCCTGACGACCTGTCCAACCCACTCACTACTCGGCCCCAAAATGCCGATATTTCCTGCTTGCCGGAAGGGTCTCGGAAGTCGGAGTTCTTGATCGCTGCAGGATTTCATTTCGTGGCTAATTAGAGGCGGTTGCAGGCGGGCTCAGCTCCTGCTGCGGCGGTCATCTTCGATTCCGAGGGCGGCCTCGCGGGGAAGGCATTCTGCATTAGGGAGAATATAAAACCGTGCGTTCATATAGCGCTGTTTTCGTTTTTTTCGTTCTTTCTTTCTTAATGAAAACATGCATACATACATGAATAAATGAATGAATATATACCTATATATCCTAAGCACACACACAGTAGATGTATGCATACATACATACATATGGACAAACATAGTATATACATACACAAATAGATAGAGAGATAGAGAAAGATATGGAGGTTGATAGAAAGAAGAGACTGGCAGGCATATATGATAAGCAGATAGATATAAATACATGGATAGATAGGTAAAGAGATAGATAGATAGATAGATAGACTGATAGACAGATAGATAGATAGATAGATAGATAGACTGACTGACAGATAGATAGATAGATAGATAGATAAATAGATAGATAGGTAGATAGATAGATAGATAGATATAGATAGATAGATAGATACATAGATAGATAGATAGGCAGATACATAGATAGATGAAAAAAGATATATAGGCCAATTGGCAGATAGACAGACAGGCAGACAGATAGACAGAACGACAGTTATGTAGGTACGTAAATAGATAGGTAGATACGTAGATTAGCAGACAGACAGTCAGACAGACAGATAGATGGTAAATAGATAGATAGATAGACTGATAGATAGATGGATAGATGCAGATAGATATTGATACATATATATATTACAGACATAGATGCAGCTATAGATTACTTCACTGGATTATGGATTATCAAGGTGATATAGATATAGATGATATAGATGTAGATGATATAGTAGATAATATAGATATAGATATATACTGTAGATATAGATATATGTAAGGATCTAGATAGTCTATTTATCTGTTGAACAGTTGAGGGGAAATCTTAAACTTTATTTTGCCCTTTTTCAGCGTTTTATGTTTATTGTGCACTGTTATTAATCCCGGCCACATTATCACGCTTTTTAAAAACAAAAATATGTCTTTCACTTAAAAGTTAGATCCGTTATTCCAATAAAACCTAATTCATATGAATAGGCCAATGCAATGGGTAGGG
>NC_091555.1:32429801-32432301 GCF_042767895.1 Penaeus vannamei
GAGAGAGAGAGAGAGAGAGAGAGAGAGAGAGAGAGAGAGAGAGAGAGAGAGAGAGAGAGAGAGAGAGAGAGAGAGGGAGAGAGAGGGAGAGAGAGGGAGAGAGAGAGAGAGAGAGAGAGAGAGAGAGAGAGAGAGAGAGAGAGAGAGAGAGAGAGAGAGAGAGAGAGAGAGAGAGAGAGAGAGAGAGAGAGAGGAAAAAAGAGGACAGAAAGAGAGAGAGAGAGAACGAAAGAAGGCGAACACCCATATCAGAATAGTGCAAGTAGACCTCCTCCTCCGCCGACGGAATTCACAACAATAACTTGAATGCGTTCGTCACTCCTCACCCGCAAGTTTAGATGATAGTAAGACTGTAGCCATAAAAATCATATACAGCGAGGAGAGCCATCCTATTGGTACATACGGCTATAAGGTACACAGCAAAGCCTCGTTAATCCGGCCCCGGTTAACCGAACCCTCGGATAAACCGACCGGTCGCCATGAAAACCCGGGTCCTTGGAGGCGAGAGTACGGTTTAAGCGAAGCGCGTGGTTTATACCCGATGTAAGAGCGCGCGATGTTCTTCTGTTAAAAGGGTTTATGTGTGGGGATTACAGAGGTTATAATGCATCGTGGAGACTCCTTTTATTTCTCTCCCGTACGATCCCTAGTCCCTTTGAGCATTATAAAAGACACAAGTGCTTCAGTATATGATAGGATCCGCTGTATTCAGCCATTCTGCTTATTAGAAAACGCCGTTGTGCGTCACCGTCAGGACATTCCACATTCTTGTCAAGGGTATAAAATGCAACGATAAATTTCGCTACGGTTATATACTAAGACAAAGAGAGCTCCGAGGTAAGATATGAAACTCCGCTTCTATGAATAAGTGGAATAAATCATACGATAACGAAAATCTCGTTTCATTAATATTCACCTTGCCGGAAGTCCCTTGGCCGGGGCTGCATGCTGTAATCAAGAGCTTAGTGGCCGCCGTCCCATGAAGGATTTAAGAACAAGTCGATTCCTTGTGAAAAGTTGTGAATGGCTGCCCTCCCCGAGATGATACATACCCCATGCCAATACAAAGCTGTAATTATCATTATATGTGTCTTGGCCGACGCTTGGATCTTGCTAATTAGCCGAATAAACTGATGACTAGCGGTAATTACCTTATGAATTATGGTGGCCTGCTGTTTACCTGAACCAGTGATGCCAAAGTTACAGTTTTTCGAGCAGATATTGATTTTCAACGTCTTCGTTTACTCGATTCTTATTCCTCGACAACGTAAACACTCACTCCCGCGGTAGGTTTAATCTGATAAGGAAAATAAAGCAGATTGTCCATCGCGAACTAAATAGACGTTATTCGCTGTGAATTATAGCTAAGTTCCTCGCGTAATTGACAACGCTGAACCAAAGCTACTCCGCGGGGATTGTGTTTGGATTGTTGTTGTAATATGAAGGCGCCAGGATAAGATCGGGCTATCTCCCACGCTCCATAAGGCCGATTATCCTATGACTGTCGCGTATACCTCTAAACTAAAACAACTTTTCCCGGAGCCCAGTCAGCCGCCAACCATTCATATCTGCGCTGCCTCAGTTTATGGTCTTAAGGGTCGTTTGCAAGGCTCAACTACTAATTAGCCATTGACTCGACAGTCGGACCAAAGAACGAGTCTGTTCTATAGGGTGAATGACTACCAGAGCGGTTATCTAACTACTGAAGGACCACCGGCAGACGACCGGTTCTAGACCTTCTACAGGTAAGGCTGACCCTGTGGGTGAAAGCTCCGGGGGAGGGGGTCCCCAGGGGTACATGGCTGATAACAATGATACTGTGTTCCGCCGAGCATTAGAAGTGGGAGACGGTGTCGGGGTTTTGCATTTTTTGCCTCGGTTCCCGTCGAGTTGAGTCACTGAAGGAGAAGACGTTTTTCGGTGCAATAAATAACTGGTTTGCGTAACAATTGCAATAATAACCGGAGGGAATAACGTGTTATAAGGACTTGTGTTAGTGATGTAGATCATCCTCTATCGACTAAACTATATAAACTATTGTCATGGTAACTGCCTCTCTTTCCAATGTTGCTACTTTGTAATTCTGTTTTTTTTTCATCTTTTTTATGAAGCGAATTTAACAATGTTGGTTTTCCTCGTAAATTAGGAGTGGAACAAAAACACAGAAACACACGGATTGTTGCATAGGCCTTTAATGGTCTGAGAAGCTACTGCATTTAAGAATGAGAGGATCGGGGTAGCCATAACAAGCTCCGTCAGCCGTCAGCTTGTAAGACCAATTATCATGCAAATCCACCTTTCTGTGCTCCTTTGATCGTTTTGGGGAACGTGATATTTATTGTACAGTAATTATCGCTGGCTCTCTCGTCGATGGGTGAGGGACCGAGATTTCCACCAGCTCAGGGACGTTTTATGAACTGCCCTTTTTAGAGTGGTCCCTAATGTTCGCGAATACGACCCTCAATTTGAATGACAATCGAAGAAATGACGATGGGTTTAC
>NC_091555.1:32444801-32447301 GCF_042767895.1 Penaeus vannamei
GTTCCTGCCGCGGTGCCCGTTTGACCTGGTGGCGACTGTTTTGGCTTATCGAGAAATCTAAATCAGAATTTCTTCAGCTTTCTCCCGGCATCCTTCCCCGGGAGTCGAGGCTGTTCCTCCTAGGGCTATTTTAATCCAGTCCGCAACCCAGTCCGTTGGCTTTTTTCCCATGCGTATCACTCTTCTTCTTCTTCGTCTTCATCTTTTTCTTTCTCTCGCTTTCTCCACGATTTTTTTTTCTGTTCTTCTTTCTCCTAAGATAGCTTTGTCTTATATTCGTCTTTTTTATTTGGTTTTATTTATTTTTTTCTTTGTCTACTGTTCTTTTCTTAGCCTGCAGATACGTTTCTCATTTTATCCATCTGACACTTTTCGGACATTTTGCTGCGATTTAGTTTTGCTGTTATGGAATCCCTTGTTCCCCTGAAGACTTTTCCCTGCGTCTCAAAATCACTTCCTTCACGCAGATTCCATATTTTTCTTCTTCTCCTTCTTTTTTCCCCGTGCTTCTGTGTTCCCCCATTTCTCTTTCTTCGCTGTCATCACCACGATCTTCTCTTCTTCCTGTGTTCGTTTCTTTGCCCCCCCTCCTCCCTCCCTCCTCTTTCCCACCGCTTTATCTTGTACCACTTAACTTGCTTCCACTTGCACCATCTTTCCAGCTTTTCTTTCGTCACTCTCATCATCGCTCTGTATCATTTCTTCCGTCTTTATCACTCCTTCTCATTATCCGGTCGTATGTCTTTATCCTTCTCTTGGTATATTTACTCCATTATTTATTCATTCGCTCATTTATCTTTACCTTTGTCTTATTTACTTATTTGTTTATTTTACATCCCTTATATTTGCTCTTACTTTTCCACAATGTCTTCAACAAGTCCCTTCTCGTATTATCATATATGTTTTTTTCCACAGTTTCTCTCCTTTCTCTCTCTCTCTCTCTCTCTCTCTCTCTCTCTCTCTCTCTCTCTCTCTCTCTCTCTCTCTCTCTCTCTCTCTCTCTCTCTCTCTCTCTCTCTCTCTCTCTCTCTCTCTCTCTCTCTCTCTCTCTCTCTCTCTCTCTCTCTCTCTCTCTCTCTCTTTCTCTCTCTGTCTCATCTCTCTCTCTTTCGATGTATCTCTTCTCTCTCTCTTACTTCTCTCTCTCTCTGTCTCTGTCTGTGTCTCTCTCTCTATCTATATATCTATCCATCTACCTGTCTCTGTCTCTCGCATTCTCTCTCTCCCTCCCTCTTCTCCCCTCCACCTCCCTCTCTCTCTCACACACACACATACATACACACTCTCACTCCCATTCCCATTCTTATTCTCATTCTAACTCTCACTATCACTCGCTTTCTCTTTCTTTTTACTTTCTTACTATCTTTTTTTCCTTTACTCTCCTCTATGTCACCATCACCATCTTTAGAAGCAGACGCATTCCATTCACATGTATCAGTGTAATCGTTTCTCAAACAAAACGTTTTTGTACGGCGAGATACAGTGGTTGTAGACTTCATCTCCGTCATTATAACTATTATGAGTACAATGTATTAATACAATGTATTAGTATGATTGTTATCTTAACAAGTGTTGATACAAATATCCTATAATTTTTTTTTAAGTAGTGGCAGTATCATTTTTATATTTCTTATTATATTTATTAGTATCGTTGGAGTACATGTTGCTTTTATTGATTTTGCTTTTATTTCTGCTGTTGATATCCATTTAAGGTGTTAATGTTCTTTATCATTAGCATCATCAGTGTACCCTAATCATTATCGTTATTGTTATAAGTAATTGTTATTGATATTATATTGATAATAATAATGTAAATAATAATTATTCTTTTACAATTATTATTGTTACTATCATTATCATTATTATTATCATTTCATTAATACTATTATCATTATTTCTATTATTACCATTATTATCATTTCATTAATACTATTATCATTATTTCTATCATTACCATTATTATCATTATGATTAATTTTTCACTATCATCGTCATGAGTCTCGTTTCTTATCATCATTATAATCATTATCATTATAATCATTATCATTATTATTATTGCTATTATTGTCATGCTCATTATAGTTCCATTGTTATCCTTATTATCCTTAACATTATTAACATCATCATTATCATTTTGATGATTGTCATTATCATTATCATCATTATCATAATCATTATGTTTGCACTATCTTTGCTGTTATTATTATCATAGTCATTATTAGTATTGTAATCATCATCATTATTATGATCGTTATTAACTTTTTGTTATTATTATCACTATTATTATCATCATTCTTGTCACCATTATTATCATCAAAATTATTAACATTATTATTAACGTTATTGTTATTATTGTTATGATTATTATGATTATTATCTTTATCATTGTTATAATTACTATTATTAATATTATAATATATCATGTTTTTTATTGTTGTTGCCGTTGTTTTTGTTGTTGCTGCTGCTGTTGTTGGTGTTCTTGTTATTATTAAAACTATTT
>NC_091555.1:32479801-32482301 GCF_042767895.1 Penaeus vannamei
TAAAATAGTAATAATGATAATGATGATGATGACGATAATAGTGGTTATGATGAAAATAATAATAATTATACTAATGATAACAAGAATAAGAATAGTAATGATAATGACATTGAAAATAATAAAAATATGTAAATGATGGTAATGGTTATACCAATAAACATAATGGTAATGATAGAAATGATGGTAATAAAATCAATTAAGATAATGATCATGGTGCAAGTAATGAAATTAACAATGATGATAATAATAATGATAATGATAATGATAATAAAAAAGTAGTAAATATGATAAAAAATAATAATGATATGAATGATATTGATAGTAGTAATGATAATGATAATGATGATATCAATAATGATAATGATGATATCAATAATGATGATGATAGTAACAATGATGATAATGATAATAACAATAATATTGATAATGAAAACAGTGATTTAAATAATAATACTAATAGTCGTCATGGTAATGACAAAGACGATAATGATAACAGTAATGATAATGACTATGGTAATAATCATGATAATGATATTAATGCTAATGATAATAATAATGATGATAGTAATGATAATAAGAAGAATTACCAAAAAATAATAATGATAATGATATTAATAGTGACAGCAGTGATAATAATGATAATTATAATACAAATGATGATGATAATGCCAATGATAGTAATGATGTTAATGATAATATTGATGATTATTATAAATATGATGATAATGAATATAATAATAATGATGATAATAATGATAACAATGACAAGAATAATATGAATAAGGGTAATGATCATTACAACAATAATAATGATAATAATAATGAAAATAATAATAATAATATAGATAATGATAATTGTACTACTATTAACAATGGTAATGATTAGAATAATAGAAATAATAATAATAATGATGTTAAGGATAATGATAATAATATCATCATTGATGATAATGATAACAATATCAATGATAACAGCGATGATAATAATGCTAAATATCATAATGATAATATCAATAATACTAAAACTAATAGACATAATAATAACAATAACAATGATAATAATAATAAAGATCATGATAATAATAATGATAAATATCATAATATTAATAGTAAAGATAATAGAAATAATAATAACAATAATGATAATGATAACAATAATGATTATAATGATGATTATTATAATGGTGATAGTAATACTACTACTACTAATAATAATGATAATTATAACAATGAATGATAATAATGATAATAATAATCATAATGATCATAATAATAGTATTGATAATAATGATAAGGATGATAATAGTAATAATAATAATAATAATAAAATAATAATAATAACAATAATGATAATAATAATGATAATGATAATAATAGCAATGGAAATGATAACAATAAATAACTGTGAATAACATTGCTAATAACAATAATGATAATGACAAAGATGATAATAGTTGTTGCTGATGATAATAATCATGGTAATGATAATGATAATGATAATAATGATGATAACAATGATAATAATAGTGATAACAATAGTAATAGCAAAAATAATGATGATGATAATGATAATGATAGTAATGATGATAATGATAATTATAATGATAGTAGTAGCAGTAATAATAATAACAATAATAATATATCATAAAAGAATACTAACAATGATAACAACATGAATGATATTAGTAACAAAAATAGTATAGGATTATAAAACTAGTGACACAAGAATGAAAATCATTAAAGAACGTTAATTATAACGATACCAAGAATGATAAGGTTTTTGAATGTTTATCCACAGAGCAACCTTTGTGTCTTGCGCTTGGCAAAAGATTTGTATTGAGACCCGAGTGAGGGGTCCTTGTCTAGCTAACGGTTGTTCTCGTTGCTACAAACATGCTTCCTCTCCCCCCCCCCCCCCGCCTCCCCTTGATCTCTACACAGAAGTTTCTCAAAAGGGAAAACTTCAGGCGGTCTCAAAACCTCCTCAGAGATATGCACAGTGCATACTCCCGGCAAAAAATGTGACCAAAACAGCCTGACAGTTCCGGACCACGGGCGTGTGTACGTTGCGTGCGGTTGCGTGTAGGGAGGGAGGACAATGCGGGAAGGCGTGTGAAGACCCGAAGCTGAGGTAATTGCCAGAAGGCAGCGTGTAGATGGCAGGTGTGTGTTACTGGTGGGAGGTATTGGGTCCGACCCGGCACGCCCTCCGCTCAACTGTTCCTCGGGTTAATGGTACACTTATCCTGAAGACGTTTTAGTACGCTTTGTGCGTGCGCTAGTATCTACAGAGGAACTTGAGAAGCCTAAGAACAAATTAGAACTTGATGCCATTCGAACCGTGTTAAAACGGAGAAAAGGAAAAAGGAAAAAGGAAGCCGTCGATTCGAACTCCCCGGAAGACCTCAATCACGGACCCGATCGCGATCACACGAACAGGTATCATCAGTTTTGAGAATTAATAAGAGGAAAATGTTTATCTAAGAATAGGATACGAGGA
>NC_091555.1:32499801-32507301 GCF_042767895.1 Penaeus vannamei
GTTTCTTTAAATTCCTCTTCTCTAATGTACACTATTCCTTCTCTTTCTCCTTGCACCGTCTTCTAATCCTCAATCTCCTCCCCCCACCTCCCCTTCCCCAGCCGTTATCATCCTCCTCCCTCACCCTTCTTCGCCTCCCCATGCGGCGCTCGTTTCCCCTTCTCCCCTCACCAGCCCCCCCCCCCCCCGGGTCCTACCCCTCCCCACCCCGTTCTCGCCACCACCCCATGCCCCCGCCTCTCTCCTGTCTCCCCACCCGTGCTCACCACCATCCTTCTCCCTCCCTCGATGACTTCCCCTCTCCCCCCCTCCCCACTTCCCCTCCCCGTGTTGGCCACCCTCCCCTCCCCCATCTCTTACCCTCTCCTGCCCTCTCACGCCGTGCTCACCATCCCCTCCCCATGCCTTACCCTCCCCTCTCCCCCTGCCCCCCACACCTTGGCCACCACCCCGGCGCTGGCCACACCATCAGATAAAGAGGTGCGCCAGTTGTTTAACACCCCAAACTACTTGTTCCTTTTTGCTGTTTACGTATCATTAGGCCCTTTAATACCTCGCCAACAAGGCACTTTGGTAGTGTTGCCGAACGATCTCGTCTTGTTCTCTACAAACGCAGCAGCAGGGAGGGGAGGGGAAAGGAGAGTAGGGGAGGGGAGAGAAGGGGAGGGAATGGGAGGGAAGGGGAGGAGAAGGGAGGGAGGGGAGGGGAGGGGAGGGGAGGGGAGGGGTTGGAAGGGGAGGGGAGCCACAGGTAAAGGATTCATTTCTTCGGGATTGGTATTTGGGATTTCATTACTAGGCGTTGCTGAAAGGATTTTCGTCATAAAACTGATATGGATCTCAAACGTCCAGTAATCAAACCGAAGCCAGTGCCAATCTTGAGATCTAACAGGTATCCCTTGCTTCAAAGTATGAGGCAAGACAGTGACTAGTGTACCGAGTCGGTCTTTATAGTCACGAAGCACTGACATAATGCGGACTGTGGCAGAATTCGTTATTATTGTCTCGTGGAACGCCCCCCAATAAATCGCATGCACAGATTCTCAATGATATACACGAGAGAACGCACAAACACGATCACAAATGCATACATCTTTACTACGTAACGGACTACGACTTTCGGGAAATAGTTATTGCCAAAGTACTTATGCCTATGTCCGTTGATAAACATCAAAATAAACAGACGTTTTAACGGAATCAATGGCAACTCCATAAAAAAATATCTAAGAATAATATAGTCCTACACGCGATAAATATGCAAAGCGCCACGCCAGACAGGCATTCGGAAAGCGATGATCCAGCAAAGCCAACGACGGGGCCTAACACTGCGGTCCCAATCGCAGTTAATTAATATTCAATGCCGGTGATGTGCGGTGTGTTAGGCGAGGTCTTCATCAAGGAGGACAAGGCAGCGGGCCGTGGAGATCCGCCGCGCATCACCGCACTCTATCCACGGTGGTCCGCGGGACTCCACATGCTGCGTGTGGAACGCACTCTCTCGCCTTCGGGGGGAGGGCGCCCGGCAACCTCGCCTGCGTCTGGTTTTGCGTTCTATATGACCCTGCTTCCTCTTGTTTTCTCACGGTCTCTATCTGGTAAGCTGTATGATCCTCTAGTCTTATTTTTCATTGAAATCGGTCATCTATTTTCACTTTGATTTTGAGCTGAAGCAAAGCCATCTTCCATTTGTTGAACATTTGTTGAAAAAGAGACAGGAGAGCTGACACCGTCGGCGCTCGTCTCCGCTCCAACCGCCAACAATCACGGCGAGATCGATTGTTCACACGAGGATGTCATAAAACACGCCAAATGACCGCGGGACAGACGCATCGATGGCTAATGAGACACTGCAAGGGATATAAGTCATCGGGTCCCGGGCGTGCTTCTGCGGTCAGTGAAGACCCTCTCGAGACCGCCGTCCTTGTGCAAGGAATGAGCTAGCACTTGCTTAACTGTCGGGAAGAAAACAATACAGGTTAATGGTGCTGCTTGAATGTATTTCTTAACATTCTTATAACTCAATTTTCAGACTTATCTAACCAGAGCTAGTAGATATGCCGCGATTATTTACTTATCGGAAATTGACTTATTCATGGGGAGGGGGACTCGCACTTCCTTGGCAACGCTGGTTATTTATCATCGGTAATAGTACTTCACGCATATACAGCGGCCTTCACCGTAACTTTTTTATCGTGGCTAGTACATGATATATTGAGGCCTGGACTCCCTTTACGCGTCGTTCGAGTGTCATCACCTCCAATGTTGGAATTCCTCAAGTGTTTCGCTTCCTCGCCAGACTGCGGCGCGAGACTCGTAAAACATGCTTTATTGGTTATGAAGATCCAGGTAGTCGAGATCCAATATCGATACTGTCTGTCCCGGCGAGTGGTGGTGCTAACTCAATGGGAAGGACGCCCTTTTTTCTATCGAACTGAATTCAGTTTGACGCACGGAGGCGGCGATTCCTGAACCTTTGCACCGATGTATAGATCGTAAATACTATAGACTCTATTTATAGAATCGAAATACTGACAACATTAGCAGCAAACAACGATAGATGTTTATATATCTCTTTAGCCGATAAAAAAAGAGGAGCAGTCGTAAACGAAGCCAGAAGACAACAATTTTCTTCTTTGCTCGTCACATGGCAAATCGTATTGCAACAGCACAAAGCAAAAAACCGTTTCCAGGTGAATAATAGAGATATCATTGATTATACCAACGCTGGATAGACAGTATTGGCGCCTCCTTCATGTCATCCGCAACACTTCACACCCACCCGCCTGCGCACCTCACGTTATCACGCCCATCGATAATGTATTGCAAAGTTCCTTTTTTTCTTTCTTCTTCTTCTTTGTGTGTGTGAGTGTCTGTGTGTTTTGTTTTGTTTCTTTTTACGAGTTGCTCCCGATGAAGCCTTTGACGTGGAATGTGTCGACGTTGAGTAATGAGAGAAAAGAAAGCGTGGAAAAAACAATAAGATGAATAAAGCTTGTGTATGATTACTTGAGAATCCAATGCATTGACTAAGGTAAGGAATGACATGTCGTGTTCAAGTTGAAAAGCAAAACTGGAAACTTCGGTTCACATACAGCAGATCGATCAATAATATAATATGATACAGACAATAGTCAAATCTGTGGAGGCGACGGAAAGTCCACCTGCCGACTAGAATGAACAAATCAGACCACAAAGAAACCACAGTGAAAAGTAGTGGCCGCGTTAGAATTTTTTTGAATGACGTGTCATTCAATTTAGTTTAAAAGTTCCATCTCGACAACCTTAGATATCATGCAAACATTGCAAGAAGTTCCTATCCAAGCATATCTTGATTAATCACATTTGACGCTAAGATATAACTTCCCTTTTCTTAATACAGTTGCGAGGAAGCAAAAACTTAAGACCCTCATGCAAAGACTCATTCAGCAATTGATAATCTACTCCATCGCATGCAGAGGAGTCTGTCCCACTTGTCATGCAGCCTACTCGTCTGGCATGACGAGGCGGATCGTGACTGCACCATTACGCGATGTTCTTTCCCTTCAAGCCTGTCATCAGAAGCGTGTCAGAGTCCACCGCCTTCCTCAAGCTTTACCGTATGCCCTTTGCTTGCTACCAGCCGACACAGCCTGTATCACGCCCGCCTCTCGCCAAACATATGTATTATGACAAAATAACCCTTGTAAAATTTTCCCTACCGATAAATGCTTCGAGATTCGTGCAGCTTGACATATATGGGAAAGTTTGCCGTTCTTTGCTAGGAATTTGACTGAGAACTAACTGTAAAAATCTAGGTAAATGAACGTGCATCTGAACGTGACAATTTATGTTTCCATTTTCTGACAACGAAATATTTGACATATATAATTCAATGTGAAAAAACTCCAACATGAATATTCACAAATATAACAACCTTGAGCACTTAAATTTCTATATTGATATGCGGATATCAAATGTGCAAAACACGATCATATAATGGTATACAAAATAATTTTTACATCATCGGATATGCAAATGAGGAGCGTAACGTCACTACGATACTGTATCACTTCATATGCATAATTCTATGTAATGGATTTGGCTTGTGTTTGAATATATACTTACCCGGAACATGCATTCATTTTAATCTTATTTCGATACAGTGCTGTAATGTATTCACGCTTCATAAAACGTCATATCTGACTGCGTGTGTGTATGGAGATGAATTTGTGTAAATGTGTGAGTTTGGTGTGAGTGCACACACACATATCTATGTGTATGGATGTATGTGTGTGTGCATATATATATATATGTGTGTGTGTGTGTGTGTGTGTGTGTGTGTGTGTGTGTGTGTGTGTGTGTGTATATATATATATATATATATATATATATATATATATATATATATATATATATATATATATATATGTATATATATATATATATATATATATATATATATATATGTATATATATATATATATATATATATATATATATATATATATATATGTACGTATATATTATATATATATATATATATATATATATATATATATATATATATATGTATGTATGTATGTATGTATGTATGTATGTATATATATGTATATGTATGTCTATATATGTATATATATGTACGTGTGCGTGTGCGTGTGTGCATGTGTCTGTGTGTACATGCATGTGTGTATGTATGTATATACTGTATATATATATATATATATATATATATATATATATATATATATATATATATATGTGTGTGTGTGTGTGTGTGTGTGTGTGTGTGTGTGTGTGTGTGTGTGTGTGCGTGTGTGTGTGCGTGTGTGTGTATTTACACATATATAAAACAGATAAATGCAGTAAGTAGATATATGAATGATTAGATATAGATAGGTACCTATATTAGTAAATAGATAGAAGATAGATAGATAAGTATATATATATAAAGAAACTGAAGATAGGTAGATAAGTATAAGAATAAATAGACAGATAAGTAGATAGAAAGCCAGGCAGATGAATATTGATGCATAAATGTCCCACGTTACGGAAAGGGGTGACGTAGGGGCAGAGAGGGACCGCGACATGTAAATCCTTCAAACGGCAGCATAAAATCACTCAATGTATCTCACGGCCGCCGGAATATCCTCTCCGCGTCGATCGTGCGTCCTTTTTTGTGCTCCTGCGGCCGAGGGGACGTCCCGTACGCTCCACAGACCTCGGATATGCACCGCGTCACGGTAGGTACACAAAGCCGGGGCCGGGTAAGGATAGCGTCGTATCCGAGGCGGAGGGATTAAGGGCGTCGATCACGGCTTTCGGAGCTCCGTTTTCGCCTCTCGGGTGGGTTGGTCTCTTGTGACGCTCTCCTCGCGGTTCGGATCGTCGTGGTTAGAACTACAAGCGGAGATGTTCTTTTATCGGAGGAAATGATCTGCCACATTACGGGGGAGAAACGCGACTCTTTGAGGTTCTTCTGTCAACACGAGCAGTTTCGTGTTGACGTTTCCGAAGGTGCGCTGCGGGGAGGAGGGAAGGCTTCGAAAAGGTTTCTAGATCGCCGTTGCATAATTGAATGCGTACGAAGGAAAATGCTAAGTAATCCCTCAGTGACGATAATAAAAACAAAGCACAACTAATGGAAGCAGATATTCTGCGAGTTCCTGAGTTCCGCGCAACTCCGATGTGAGAATCGGTGTAATCCGCGCGGCGCCGCCATGGGAAAGGCCACACAAGTAGACCATTCACAAGCTCTTGTTCATCACATAGGCCTACAGCCCGCAGAGTTTCCCAGCCTATGAATCAGCCTACAAGCCCAATGCTTGATTTATACCCCCGCTCCCTCGCCCATGACTCACTTTATATTGCCGCCAACCTACTCTGCATATTAATCTTCATCGATTTATGACTCGGACTGATATAATTGGTAGTAATTCAGGGGACGGATTCGAGCTCCTCAGTACATGAGTTTTAGGGAGGAGTTCTCCGCCAATCGGAAGGGATCTTGGCAAAGAAGCCGAGTTCTGATTGGCTGCCGAGAAGGCCAAAGTGGCTTGCATCTGACGTCAATGCGGGCCCTGATATTGTTTTACTGTATAGTGAACTTTATGATTTGGACATTTGCATAGCACAGAGCAGGGACGCCTAGTTAGCTTGCTTCACGGTTTTTCGCGTTTCATCGCTCGAGTTCAGTTTCTTTCGGCCGTTCTCACTGAGTGTATTGGCATAGTTCGAAATTTACTATACCGGCTACGTTACAAAATCAGCTGCAGCAGAGCCAGCCGTTGTCGCATTGTCCGCATAGTAACATAAAGAAAAACAAAGAACATAAACCACGCACTTACAGCTCTTTCCTTAATGCACTTTAAGCAAATAGAAAAAAAGTCGCGCCCTCCCTTCCCCTGCCCTCCTCTCCTCCCTAAGGGTTGGCAACTCATGTTTAATGTTGTAGAACAAACCTCGTCGGCGACCCGTTTGGGACTCAATAATGAAGTAAAGCTCGGCCCGGCGCTCACTAGTGCGCCCCGCAACGGCAGGGGCGTGGGCTAGTTACGGCATAGTTACGGGCTAGTGACGCCACGCCGACTCTACTTGACGATAATTTTACGTGGAGCCGCGCGGAGATGACGGAAAGTAAGGGAGGATGGCGAGGCTGCGGGCTCGGCGCTCGTGGCATGATTTATGGTGGAGTGAAGAGTGACGCTTTCGGGTGTCGGCGAAGACGCGACGCTTTCGAGGGACGGCGGCTGGTATGACTGTGGTATGACTGCGTGGTGTGGTATGGATAGGGGGACGGTTGTCTTCTCGTTGGTATAGATGTTTAAAACAATAGGCGGCTGTAGGGTTGAAAACGCTGTGACGCGTAATGGCACGTAGGCATGAGGTGTATTAAGCAGGGGGAAATAAGCAGAAAGCCACATGTAGGTCTACGATAAAACTATCACCAACGGCGGATAATGAACCGAAGTGCTCATTACTAGTACACCCGCTGTGGTTGTTGAAACAGTGTTGTATTATGATATAGCGGTCTCATTTTGACAGTCTAGTAGTAAAGTTTCATAGTATATCAGTCAAGTCTGTTGGTATGGTAGTAAAGCTTAATTGCATAGTAGTAAGGTTTGATGGTATGGTAATAAAGTTAATTGCGCGGTAGTAAAGTATGACGGCAAGGTCAACACTGACCTCGCGATCCCCGGTGAAGTCCAGCCCCTCAAAGGCGGAAGGTGAAGGGGCGAACGTCTCGCGCTGGGCGACTGGGCGCTGGTCAAGGCCCCGTCAGAAACGTTTTTCCGCTCAAGTGGCGCTGCGCAGATGGCAAAAGAAACGTTGCAGATGTAGATATGATATTATATAGTGAGAATGTTTTGATATTCTACGGAGATATAGGAAGCTTGCTGCAATACGAGTTCAAGTGTCACTGAAATTCATATTTGACTTATGACTAGATAACTCGCTGAATCAACTAGGCTACAACTAAAAGATGTTTTGATAGGTTTTTTGGTGTTTGGAAGTTATTATAAA
>NC_091555.1:32526008-32531008 GCF_042767895.1 Penaeus vannamei
TGTCATCATCATCATCCTTATATACTACATTATCATTGTTACAATCATTACTTTATTACCTTAGTATTATGATATTCTTGATTATCTAATGATTATCTTTTTATTAGCATTACATTCATTATCATCATCGTTACTACTATCATTATTATTATCATCAATACTACTATTAGGATTATCACAATCATTCTCATATCTTTTCTACTATCATCATTATCATTGTATTATTATCATTAGTAGTAGCATTGTTATTACTATAAGTAATATCATTATCATTGTTATCATTATTCGTATAACTGTTATTATCTGATATCTTTACTACTAATAATACTACTATTATCATTATTTTTGTTGTTATCATCATTATCATTATAATCAAAATCATTATCTATATCATCATTGTTACGTTCATCACCATAATTAACATTACTGCTGCTAAATTTCCTCATCATTACTGTCGTATCATCACGGATATTGCCATTAATTGCAATGACCATTATCTCCATTCACGGAGCTCTCGCCATGATTCTGGAAGCCATTCTCGCCGTCGCCTTCGCTCGCCGCAAGAAACGGTCGCCGGCGCTGCGGTTCCTCCGAGCGCGTGAGTCCTCCGTAGTATTTTCGCTTCCCGTTTTCTGTTGCGTTTCCGGAGGCGTGACACCGCTAATAATTTTCGCTGGTATCTGGTTGCATTTCCTTCTGCGGGGGATGTGGGGGTTTTGTACTTCGGTTGTCGTATTGTGTTATCTTTATGCGGCGTGGAATTGATGTGCTAATGACTAGTAGGAAAAGGATGACTGTAACTATTGTATACTGTTTCATTGCGATTTGGTGATCAGGAGTATATATTATTCAGATAGTCTCATGGATATGATTATAATTTTCTATTCATTGTGGCCATTCCTTGTATTAATATGAAATATCCCAAAAACAAACGATACCACAATAGCGTTAGAAAAAAATGCTGGGAATTGATAACTTTCATAGTGTAATGTGTGTAATTGGAATTTCCATAGCTATATCTTCACGATTATGTAAGTCTGTAGAATGTATAATAATGGAAATCAATTCTCATTCCTATCTTTTCTGCCTGTAATTGTCTTCCCACGTTCACCACCACCACCACCAAGGCCCCGCCATCACCACCACAACACGATCAGCATCACCACCGCCGGAGCACCACCGCCGAGGCCCCATTACCTGGCCATTACCGAAGGGCTGACCTCTCTCTCATTACACCTCCCCCTCGGCCTCTTCCGGAAGACAATGGGACAATGTTGACTCATCACTTGCACGTTTTTTGCCCTTGCTCTCTCGCTTTCCCCTTTCGCTCTCTCTCTACCTGGCGTCTTGCTTGCTTTCTTTCAGCGTGTGTTTCTCCGGTGTTGCGTTCCCTTTCGCCATAACGGGATCTGCTTTTTCTTCTTCTCCGTCTTCTTCCATCCTACGCCCAGGAATCAATACAATCCTACCACCCACGCGTCTCCGCTCCTTTTCTCCTTTTCGTGGCGTATTTCCCTTTCTTCTCTTTCCTCTTTCCTCTCTCTCTCTCTCTCTCTCTCTCTCTCTTTCTCTTTCATTCTCTCTCTCTCTCTCTCTCTCACTCTCATTCTCTCTCGCTCTCTCTTTCTTTCTCTCTCTCTCCTTCTCTCTCTCTCTCTCTCTCTCTCTCTCTCTCTCTCTCTCTCTCTCTCTCTCTCTCTCTCTCTCTCTCTCTCTCTCTCTCTCTCTCTCTCTCTCTCTCTCTCCTTCTCTCTCTCTCTCTCTCCTTCTCTCTCTCTCTCTCTCTCTCTCTCTCTCTCTCTCTCTCTCTCTCTCCTTCTCTCTCCCTCTCTCTCTCTCTCTCTCTCTCTCTCTCCTTTGAAACTTTTCCTTTCGTCGTCCGTTTTCTATTCCTCTGTCACTGAGCGTTCTCCCATTTTCTCTCTATCATTCGAAACATTAGCTCGTTTTTTTTTGTTTTTTTTTTGTCTTCATTTTTTATCTCTTTCGCCGTAAACTTTTTTTTCTTATTTATTCTATTTCTTCCTTCCTTATTTCATCCTGTTTTTATTCACCTTTGCTGCTTACGATGCTATTTTCTCTAAAGATATTTTTGGTGTCTGCGTGTGATTCTTCTTCCCCCTTGGTCTTCCACAATTCTTTGCATTTTTTCCCCTCTTCTCTTCGCTCTCCTTCCCTTGCTTTTCTTTAGTCATTTTCTTCCTTCTCTCTTCCTTCCGCGAAACCTTTCTCAACCTTTCCTCATTTGTCTTGTCGGTAAATCTCGATTTTTCTTTCGTCGTTTCGCTTTCTTTGTTTCATCTTAATCCTTGATTGTTTTTGTTTTGTCCGATTCTGCTCTTCACTTTTTTCCTTCTACCCAATTCTCAGCCTTATGTTACATTTTCTTTACGTTTACGTTTCATCTACCTCCTTTTATTTCGCCTCTCTATTCCTCTGACCATTGTCTCCTTTCACCCTTATCGCGCCCCTTCCCTTCCACCGTCTCCCGCCGTCCTAAGCATCCACGTCCTCCTCCGCCGCCGCCTCGCGCAGCCGCCTCCTCCCTCCCTCGCCAGCCTGTTCCTTCTCCATCCGCGGCATCCTCCTCCTCCTCCTCCTCCTCTTCCTCCTCCTCCCGCAGCATCCTCCTCCTCCTCCACCGCCGCCGCCACCTCCGCCGCCACGTCCCGTGTCGTCCGCTCCGTCAGGTGGCGTGGCAGAGGCGCAGCTGGAGCGATGCAGGTGATTGATCCCTCGACCAGCCAATCCCAGACCCTCCCAGCGACCTACTTTCCCGCCACCAAGTCAAAAAGGCGAGATCGAGGCGGCCGGACCAATCACAGAGTATTGACAAGCGCGCCTCGGCACACTGCCAGCCAATCAGCGGAGCTATCGACGGATATCGGCCAATAACAGGAGCGATCGGTTTCCAATCGACCAATCAGGTGTGATGCAAGGGTCTCAGATGGCTCCTCCTGGGTACTAGTGGGTGGACAGCGCCATCCTACTAGCCCAGGTGGGATGCGGATGGACGCACGGCTCAGCAGCTCCGTCGAATTGATCCCCGCTGATCGAATGCCGACCTGTGGCGGTGATCCGTGCGGCGGGAGAGGCGCAGGAGCCGCTGCAATTTGAACGCGTCTTCGTCCCTCACTCGCGGCGCGGCTGTTGTCAATTGCACGAGCTTCATTTCATAATTCCTCGACCGCTCTCATTGCGTTCCTCAAAAATGTAAACAAACAGCTGTGTCAACACGCTACGGAAATAAAATGAAAATATTTACACCGTGTAATCATCGTGTGTTTATCCAGGAACCAATTTCAAATAATCTGCGAACAATGTGTACTTGCCTGGTTTAACAAAGTTGAACTACGGAACAAATAAAATCTTACACCACTTCAACAAACAATCACTCCCTTAGACAAAAAGGAAAAAATGTGCTTACGGCTACCTTCTCCACGAACCAAGCTGGACACATACACGACAAACGCACATGTCAAGTATATATACATACACACGTAAACACAAACACACATACAGACGTAAAAATAATACACAGACACCTACACATGTACACACACAAACAAACAAACAAACACACACACGAATCAAGCAAGGAGAGAGCAAGGAAAATTCCCGCCAAATGCCCTGGAGTCGAGACAAACACACTGACAAACAAACACAGCCCGTCCTTGTGATCGGCACTGCGGACGGGTCTTGCCGTAAAGTAGTCAAGAAATCAATACTTTCTCGTCAGCCTTGGATACTGTGACGTATTCTTTTCTTCTTCTTCTTCTTTTTTATATATATATATTCTACTGTTTGTCAGAATGTCTCTTGTTTGCCCGTATGGCGAGGCGTCTCTGCATGTCTGCGTGTGTGAGGCCGACTGGCATCTACGCGATACGTATTGTCGGTGAAGCGAAGCGTGCGCGCGTGCGGTGTGTGTGTGTGTGTGTGTGTGTGTGTGTGTGTGTGTGTGAATTTGTGTTTGTGCGTGTGGCTGTGTATTTGTATGTATCTGTGATTGTGTATTTTTGTATGTTTATGTGCGTGTGCGTTTGGTTGTACATGGTTTCACTGACGTGTGTCTTTTTTTTTTTGTGTGTGTGTGTTTAATGTTTGCTCGTTTGACTGTGTTTGTCATGGGAAATGCCCCCTTCTTTATATCCGAGTAAGTATATTTATTTTTGTTGAGGATGCTTCTTTTTAGGTCGGCGGAGGCATGCATGTTCGTTTGAGTGAGGGTCTTCCTTTTCTGCATTTGTTTTCCTCTGCTGCTATTCATGTCTGTGGGCAGGGAACATAACAGGCGAGAGAGGCAGTGACGATCAGTATTTCTGTTAGATGTGCAGTTTTGTTTATTTATTTATTTATTTATTTTTACGTTTGATTTTCGAGCTGTCTTTCTGCAAAACTGTCCCACATTAATACAAAAACACGCACAGACACAAACAAATACACACACAGACAATATACAAACACACATAATATATAAACACACACATGATATACAAACACACACATACAATATACAAACACACGCAAGCACACACATATTATATACAAACGCACACATATGTAATATACAAACACCTTCACATACATATATACGAACATATAATATGCAAAACACACACACACGCAGCCACATGCACATAAACACCTACACAAGCATGAATGCATCCAAACACATCCTATCTATGAACGCCACTCCATCCTTCACACCGACAAACATCATTCATGCAGGCACTTGTATTTTAAAAAGAAAGAAAAAAAAAGAGTCAGACAAGCATGCACGCACGCACGCACGCAGCACGCACGATCAATATCATCTTGTCACTCTTAGATACTGTCTTTCCCCATGTCTGTTTTTGTATTACCTCCCCTTGGCGCCTCAGTGTGCACACCCTCCCGCGGTGAATCTCCCTTCCCACCCCCTCCTTCACCCCCCCTCGCATAGGCTCACTTGCTCGAGCCCTGATTATGTTTATTTGTCTCCTCTGATTATTTATATT
>NC_091555.1:32553508-32563508 GCF_042767895.1 Penaeus vannamei
TTCTTATCATTATCCCGTCATCATTTTCATTATCTTCAGCATCATTATTAAGATTATCATCATTATCACAATGAATATCATTTCTATTATCATCCTTATCACTACCATTATTTCCATTATCATTATTATCCTTACCGTTATCATTATCATAATAAAACTGCCTTATTGTCGTTAACATTACTATTATCATTGCTGTTATCATCAATATTATCATGACTGATATTATCATTATTGTTATTGTTATTATCATTATCATTGTTATTATCATTATTGTTAATGTTATCATCATTATCATTGTTATTATCATTATTGTTATCACCATCATTATTCATATGATTATTACTATTAATACAGTTATTATTATCTTCATTATCATTTTCATTAAAATACTTTCATCATTGCCATCATTATTATCAACATCATTATAATCATTGTCATTATTGTTGTCCTTACTTTTACCACTACATTAATTTAATTCCAGTTTTAGAAGTACTGCAGCAATAACAAAAATAGTAATGATGGGACAGAAATAGCAACAAAATTATAATCATTATCCATTCATCACTGTGATGATTAAAAGAACTTACCATCGTTTACAACAGGAAGTAGCCTCTGGCATACTTCCCTGATATTCGCTCGTAAGTGAGATTACTCTGAAATATTCCTGGGTAATAAAACCAGCGACTTGGTTGATTGCTATACTGGATGCTATGCGAATTGCATATACGTGGATACATAATTATATATATGATACATATACATGTATATATATTTATATGTATATATATATATATATATATATATATATATATATATATATATATATATATATACATACATATATATATATATATATATATATATATATATATATATATATATATATATATATATATATATATATATATATATGTATATATATACATAATATATATATATATATATATATATATATATATATATATCATATATACATACTATATAATATATATATACATGTATGCATATATGTATATATAAGTATATGTAAATGTATATACATGTATATACATATATATATATATACATACATATATATATATGCATACATATATATAGACATATATATATGTATATATATATATACATACATATATAAATACATATATATATATATATATATATATATATATATATTATACATGTATATACATATATATATATACATATATATATATATATATATATATATTTATATATATATATACATACATATATATATATATATACATATATATATATACATATATATACATATATATATATATATATATATATATATATATATATATATATATATGTATATATATATATATGTATATATATGAATATATATATATATATATATATATATATATATATATGTATATATATCTTTATCCATTCATATATATAGCATGTATGCTTATTGATATGTATCATATACCGCACGCGTGTATGTACAGGCTAACATGTGCCTCCTAACTTAAATATCAGCAACGTCTTTCCAAACATCTATTAGTGTAACATCTCCACTCATCGCATAAATACATGAAATTATAGGAAAGGGAGAGAAAAAGAAAAAATACAAGGGAAAAAACATAATGATGAATGGCCGTATCGGAGGAGAGGCGCCGAGCTCCGTTCCCGCGTCCGGCGTCCGTCGACGGCCACGTAACCGGACCCCAAAATGTATGCGACCTTAAGTACCCGATGTTAACAAACCTAAACCCACCGACGAGGCTGAAGGGTAAATCATTAATTACGGTAATTATACCTCAGCCTAGTAATTATGCCTTGGAAATTATAGGTGATGTAAATGGGCCTACGACAGACGACGCGGCTAATGCATGTCGTAACTCAAAATATGTTGGGGTGGATTTCTGACCATATGGCGATCAGGTGATTCCGAGACGCCGAGTAACGAGGGAGGAAGGGTTGCGGGAGGCGGTTTCCGCGAAGAAGGACTCGTTCGCGGATATATATATATATAATATATATATATATATATATATATATATATATATATATATATATATATATATATATATATATATATAATTGTTATTATTATTATCATAATTATTGTTATTTATTCTTTTTTTTATTTTATATTTTTTTTATTTTTTTTTCTCTTTTTTTCTAGTTTTTCGTGGCATATATGTTTCCTGTAATCTATATCAGGAATTCATTTTGATAGTTGGATCCCCTATCCTACAGAGGGACCGATTCTGAAACTTTTTATTCTCTTTTTTTACGGTATTTCTGTTTCCCGTAATCTCAAATAGGAACCGATTTTGAGAGTTGGATCCCCTTTCCTGCGACAAGGACCGGTTCTGAGACTTGAATTCCAGTCTTATAATAGGAAGCGATCCTGGGATTTTTTTTACATCTCGGAGCCCTATTCGCTGATATTTTTGAATTAATACTTATTCGAATGTTCTTACAACCAACTATACAATTTGTTCGCGTTGAAAGCAGTCGTGTCTTAAGTCGAAAAAATACTAATAGATGATATAAACATTCATGATGATTATTCAAAGCTGGTATAGTTACAGGCATAATTATTATCTTGGTGCAAAAATCCAACAAGATTTAATTACTCGCTGAAATTGATAGCAATATATGGCAAATGGAAGTCAGTATATCATCAAGCATTATAAACAGAATAATATATGTGAAGCATATCAATTAAAAGACAGATTTCTTTTTTAGCATGCACATCCAGGCGATTAATCTTCACTTTACATTTCGCAATATTGTCAGGAATTAATTCCAATCAGAGAATAACCTTCATCATTATGAGTAACATATTTAGGCCATTATTACTATCAGTATTTCATATATATATATATATATATATATATATATATATATATATATATATATATATATATATATATATATATATATATATTATATATATAAATATATATATATATATATATATATATATATATATATATATATACATATATATATCTATATATATATATATATATATATATATATATATATATAATGTATATATATATATATACATATATATGTATATAACAATGATAATGATAGTAATAGTAATAATGATAACAATGATGATAATGAAAATGATAATAATAACAATAACAATGATGATAATGATAATAGTAATGATTATCAGCATCGTTGTTATTATAATAATGATGATAATAACTGATAATGTTAATAATGGTAATGATAATGACAATGATAATGATAACAACAACAAAAATGATGATAATAATAATGATAGAATGATGATAACAATAATAATGATAGAATGATAATAACAATAATAGTAATATTGACAATAATCATAGCAATAACAATAATGATAATGGTGTTAATAAGAAAAATGAAAACAATAATAACAACACTAATGGTACTGATAATAATAATAATAATAATGATAATAATGATAACAATGATAATGATAGCAACGATAACGATAGTCATGATGATAACAATGATAATGATAGCAACAATAATGATAACTATGATGATAACAATGACAGTAATCAAAGATACATAAGATATTTATGGAATACCTAGACAACAAACCCACAAGAGTCAAACCTTCCATAACCATCTTTTACAAAAGAGAGAAAAAAATAAAGTCATCCGATAATCGAAACTATAATCAAACTGATTTCGAGGATCACAAAAAAAGAGAGATAATCGGGCGTAAAAAAAAAAAAAAAAAAAAAAAAGAATCGAGCGAGCAATCGGAAGCGGGTACCTGGGCGCCCCGGAAGTCGAGGCTCATTCCAGCCCCGCCTCGCCATAGGCACGGCTTTGGCCCTTTGGCGGCGGGGACGCTTACGTATATCATCAACCATTAATCATTACCTGAAGTACAGCTGTATACATTCATTGAGCGTACACTGGCCCTTAAGAGACCTCCTCAGTGTATCTCTTTCTTCGGTTTAGAATGGACACTTTTTTCTACCCCGTCTCTTACCCTTTCTTCTTTTGTGCTTCTCCTTCCCTTCTGCTTCTCTTTCATGTCTGTCCTGTTATTCCTCTTACTCTTTCCTAATTAGCCTCCTCTTCCCCTCTCCCTTTCCTTTTGTTCTCCTGCTTATATTACTCTTTCTTTTTTTAAGGATCTTCTCTTGTTTCTCTCTTCTTCTCTCCCACTCCCTCTTCCCCTTCTCCGTCGTCTCTCTTCTTCTCCCTCTTCCCCCCTTCGCATCCCACCTCTCCTTCCCCTTCAACCCTCTCCTCCTGCCTTCCCCTTCAACCCTCTCCCCCCCTTCCCCTCCCCTTCCCCTCCCTCCCTCCCTTCCCACCCGGCCTTCCCCCCTCTCCCCCAGCCGCTCTCTCTCTCTCTCTCTCCCCCTGGATCACTTGAAGGGGCGGCAAAGGCGGTTCCCCATTCGTTAGTTTGGTCAGCGGTTGGAGCGAGATGTGGGCCGCGTCTCGGCGTCGGGGCTCCGGATCTGTCATTTCGAGGAAGTAGGCCTAAGGTGGATTTCTGCCTCGCCCTCTTTCGGGAGCAAGGATCCAAGCGCTGCATTTGCATATGGCTTTCTAAGCCGTAAAGCCAAATCTGATTAAAAAAAGATTATATATATATATATATATATATATATATATATATATATATATATATATATATATATATATATATATATATATAAATATATACATATATATACACATATATATATATATATATATATATATATATATATATATATATATATATATATATCTATATATACATATATACATATACATATATATATATATATATATATATATACATATATATATATATACATATATATATATATATATATATGTGTGTGTGTGTGTGTGTGTGTGTGTGTGTGTGTGTGTGTGTGTGTGTGTGTGTGTGTATGTGTGTGTGTATACATATCTGTGTGTGTGTTTGTTTATATACATAAACACACACACACACACACACATATATATATATATATATATATATATATATATATATATATATATATATATATATATATAGACATATATATATATATATATATATATATATATATATATATAGATAGATAGATAGATAGATAGATAGATAGATAGATATGTATGTATATATGTATGTATATGTATGTGTGTGTTTGTGTGTGTCTTTGTCTGCATTTACATATCAACAAATGAATTAACAGATATATCTACACATGTGTGTGTGTGTCTGTGTGTGTGCGTGCGAGTCGGTGTGTGTGTATGTATGTATCTATCAATGTAAGTAGGCCTACGAATATATAGGCCTATTTATTCATTCATTTGGCAGTCATTTATATCATTCGTACACATGAATTCCATACATGAGTTTACCAAAAAAGATTAATGAGGATTTTGCTGACTCTTTTTCCTCATTACGAGTATATGGTTGATGTGAGCGATTAATCATGACGTCACTAAGCGATGAAATTACGAATATATGATAATTATAAGGCCTGTATCACTTTTCACTTGTGTTAATTCGTTCTAGACGCCATATGCCATATCCAAGTACACTGACAGTGGATTCTTAATGAAATGTAATAAAAGTAGTTGCTTGTGTGTGTTTACGCGTCTGCGATTTTGTATTTGTGTGTTTATATGTGTGTGTTTGTGTGTGTGTGTGTTTGTTTTATGTGTGTGTGTTTGTTTTATGTTTGTGTGTTTGTTTTATATATGTGTTTGTGTGTGTGTGTGTGTTTGTTTTATGTGTATGTGTTTGTTTTATGTGTGTGTGTTTGTTTTATGTGTGTGTTTGTGTGTGTGTGTTTGTTTTATATATGTGTTTGTGTGTGTTATGTGTGTGCTTGTGTGTGAAGTATGTTGAGGTATGCATATATGCCTCTCTATCTATCTAGAGAGTGGGGGGGGGGGGGGATTTTGTGTACGTGTGCATGTGTGTGCGTGCGTGTGTGTATGTGTGTGTCTGTGTCTGTGTGTGCGTGCGTGTGTGTGTCTGTTCTGAGTGTGTGTGTCTGTGTGTGTGCGTGTGTGTGTGTATGTGCGTGTGTCTATGTGTGTGTGTGCGTGTGTATGTGTGTGCGTGTGTGTGTGTGTGTGTGTGTATGTGTATGTGTGTGTGTGTGTGTGTACGTGTGCATGTGTGGGGGGGGGGCGTGTGCGTGTGTGTGGGCTTGTGTATATGCGTGTTTGCGTGTGGGTGCGAGTGAATATGTGTCTTTGCTTCTGTATTTGTCTCTTTGTCTCTGCAATTGTGGGCGAAGAACAGCGCTAAAATATTGCTTCGCCCCAAACAACAGCCTGCAAAGAAGCCACAAGAAGGCCGATAAGAACAGGTTATGGACGCGCATCCTGCAAGCCGAGCGACTGAACTCCATCCCGCTCGCCCTGTAATCTGACAAATCTTATCACTTCTATCACTTGCAAGCCATTAATCGTACATACACAAGCGAGGCGGAGGAGCGCGCACGCACACAAACACACACAAACAAGTTCTTCGCGAGGATCCCCCTGCCCCCTGCCCCTCCACCCCTCCCCCCTTACCAAACTTCCCCTTCGCCGCCCCAACTTCATTCTCTACTGAACGTCTGGCGTCTTCAGATTGCATTTATTTCTTTGGCAGACGGCAAGAAGGCTGCAATTTCTCATCTAGAATCTTAGCAAAGAGAATAATGTTTCTCATTTGACTCATGGAGGAGACACTGGAGTTGCTCATTTGACTCGTAATGACTGCCGTTCCTCATTTAACTTACAATGGAGAAACCGTCATTTCTCATTAACCTCACAGTTCCGATTTTTTCGCCGATAGATCATTATCTGAACTTCTCCGAATGATTCATTGCCGAACTAATCAAAATTCACAAATGGCGATAGTTTAGAATAATGATAATTAAAAATGAAAAAAAATTACCTCAAAGTGACACGATTCAGGCCTGGTTCCACTTTGATCCTACGCGAAATAAAGTAGAATTCCCATACAGCCTGACTTGAACCTTCTGCAAACGGACAATGAATACCATTACATCTTACTTGACTCTTGCCAGCTACTAAGACGCGCACTCCCGTCGGACTTAAGCCGAAGCCGGAGACAAAACGACAAAACGCTATTTCTGAGAAACCCTGAAATGATGGCATATCGAGGCTTCCTAAGGCGACGAAGAAGGACTTCCTCTTGGGCTTTCTAGAGGTTTCTAGGACGAGGAAGGGGGCATGTGGGGGGGGGGGGAGAAGGGTAATCACCTGATGTTTAAAAATCAAATGAGTGAGTGCGAAATCTTCGTTCCCGTCGACCTCGCGTTTCACTTTATGCCCGCGGGTAATAAATACCATTACAGCTCATTTGACTCCGGCCTGCTACTGGAGTCTCTAATTTGACTCATGCCGAGGAGACTGTAGGTATTCATTTGACCTCCGTGCGTGTGTAGGAGGACGCGGGAAGAACGACAACGGGTCCCTCATCTGCGTCGGAAGGGTACTCCGGGCGCTCATTTGACTTACGATGGGGAAAGTAGTGGCGGGGGCTGGGGTCGGGAGGGTTCGTTGGGGGGGGGGGGGGAGGGAGATTGGGAACGGCTGATGTGGGGGGAAGGGGGGGGCTGGAGGAAGGTTAGGAGATAGTAAGGGGAGAGAGGGATAGAGAAGGTTAGAGGGGGGGGGGGGCGAGAGAAGGACAGGGAAGGAGAACTCCACACACTTTCTCATTTGACTCCTCGCAGCAAAGGTGTGCCATCAGCTGACGTAACACAAAGCCACTGAGTTTTAAATCACACGGCGATTTTTAACAACCTCCCTCTTTCATCTAAGCCATTGTCCAATACCCGCTCTTAAATATGGCCGGGGGCGGGTTTTGCCATTACTTGTATTAGGATCTCGGGCCTCCGAGTTTTTGTAGAGCCCAGTCAATACGCGCTAATTGAGAGAGAAGCGCACAGTGCATTATGTGCTGCCGACCTGGAGAGCCTCACCGAGAGCGGGAGAGTAACAAGGGAGAGGGAGGGAGGGAGGGAGGGAGGGAAGGAGAAAGAGAGGGAGGAAGAGGGAGCGAGCGAGCGAGAGAGGGAGAGAGAGAAAGAGAGAGAGAGAGAGAGAGAGAGAGAGAGAAAGAGAAAGTGGGGATGAGAGAGAGGCGTAGAAAATCGGATGAAAATCAGGATGAAGCAGATAAGAAATTAAGTAATATGTGTATATATATATATACATATGTGTATATATATTATATATATAAATATATATACATATATATGTAAATAATTCCAATAGCAGTTGTAGTTTTCAACAGTGCTCAAGGAAAGGCTTACGAGTACATATTGAACAATACACCCGTCGCACTTTTAATCCAAACACCTATTACTTACGTTGAAATAAAGAAAAAGGCAGATCGTAAAAAAATTCTCATCGCCCCTTCCCATTTCTGCTCCCTCCCCTTCCCTGCCCCCTCCCCCCACCCCCCACCCCACAGCCGAAGCCTTTCCCCCAACATCAAAACTCATGATTAATGTCCCTGAGTTTGTGTCTTGCTCCCGGACGTGGACACTGACTGGCGCATCTCACATTATTCCCTTGCTAACAAACCCTTCGACCTCCCGGCGGACGCAGACACAAGCACTATGGAAGCGAAGAGCAAAAAAAAAAAGAAAAAGAAAAGCAAAAAACAAAACAGAAAAAAGAGAGCTCACGACTCATAATTTCTATTAGTCAATCGTTGATCTTTCGCCAAACAGAAAAAGGGTGGGGAAAAATCGCCGAATCCAACCACGTTTGTTGCAGTCATTGAAAAACGCCGCCAGCAATTTTATCCATTATCACCGACCTAACGAGAGCCGACCGGGGTCTAGCCACTCCAGCGAGAATGTTCGCCCTCGATCGCCGTCTTTCGCTGCCGTTCAGTCGCTCGGTCGGCGACTAGATTTCGAATGGTTCCCTTCTGCTCGCTCGTTCCGGCCGTGCGAATATTGGTTTGGCTTTCTGGGTTTACTGCTTATCTAAGATGATATGTGGCGCAGGGATCTACTTGCGTTTCTAGGATGTTTTATGTACTTTGGCGCAGAGGAGGTGAGCGATACAATAAGGTACTAGCTTCTACCTCAGTGACAACATTGAGCAGGATGGCTTTGAGTTCGAATCAGAATAGAAAGGCTCAATTTTTTTCTCATTTTTGCGCCTGAGAAACATTGATGTAAAATCCAGCGTAAGGATCTGCGTATCTTCCTACAGCGCAGTTCCACCGGCCGATAGAAATCCCCGAAGATTGCACGAGAGAAATGAACAACTCCGACTCTCCGACTTACTCCTGAACTCCCGTAAACTCGAAAGACTCGAGAGTTGCCTTTCCAAAAATCTTCGCCCGTTCTGGGAAACCTGGTATCGATTCCTAAGAATGGTCTAAGAGGCATCTAGGAGCCTTCAGGACACTGTGCATTACTGGCAAACACACCTCGCCCCGACGTGCCGCCCTCACACGCCTGTCCTGCCCGCTCAGCCTCCCCGTAAGACGCCCGTCTCGATCAGGCAAAGATGCTTTCTTGAGACGCTCATCTTAATTACTCTCCGCTCGCAAGACGAAGGAGTCATCCGGTTGGTTTGCATGTGCGTGCGTCTGTGTGTGACCCTGTGCGATGCGCGTGACTGTGCTTGCGTCTGTTTGTCTGTTTGTGTTCGTATTTACGGACGCGGCGTAAGATTATGCTTGCGATTGGTTCATTTGTTTTTGTTTGTTTGTGCTCGCGTGTGTAAGTGTGTCTGTGCGTGTGCGCATGTATATGTACATGTCTGTGTGTGCATGTGCGTGTGCCTATCAGGTTTATGCACATTCATCCTGCTCATAAATTTCAAATAACGAAAATTCTCGACTTTGCGCGTATCCATCCGTTTAACGTATGGCTAACCATCACAATCTTCATTTCTACTCATCCAAGAATAACTACATGCACAAATCTTTGTTTTATTTATAAGCTAAGTATATAACTGCTTCGTAGTACATAACTTAGATTAAATTACATTCATTCCGTGCCATGAA
>NC_091555.1:32571008-32576008 GCF_042767895.1 Penaeus vannamei
AAGGAGTGAGGGAGGGAAGGAAAAGAGGGAGGGAGTGTGGAAAGGAAGGAAGGGAGGAAGGGACGTAAGGAAGGGAAGGAGGTAGAGAAGCGAGTGAGGGAGGGAAGGAAATGTTGGAGGTAAGGAAAAAAGGGAAGGAGTGTGGTAAGGAAGGAAGGAATGGAGGGAGAGAAAGAAGGGAGGGAGGGAGGGAAAGAAGAGAGGGAGGGAGTAAGGGAGGAAAAGAAGAGAGGGAGGGATATAAGAGTGAGGGATGGAAGGAAAAGAGGGAAGGAGTGTGGTAAGGAAGGAAGGAAGGGAGGGAGAGAAAGAAGGGAGGGAGGGAGGGAGGGGCCTGCCATATATCGGCCGTAATGAAGGCGCTACCGTGGTCGCTGTCGGCGCGGGCGGCCAAACCTATCATTAGCGACGAGGATTCTAACAAGGGAGATACCCTCACGTACCCCATACCCTTTTCCCATCTATCTATCTCCCTGTCTATCTTACCCCTGTCTATCCTGAGGACCTTGCCTTGTGTTTACAATTTCTTGTTTCATTTTCTTCTCTCTTACTATCCTTTCTCATTTCATACTGCCCCATCTCGTACTTCTTCTTTTTCTCTCTTTCTCTCTCTCTCTCTCTCTCTCTCTCTCTCTCTCTCTCTCTCTCTCTCTCTCTCTCTCTCTCTCTCTCTCTCTCTCTCTCTCTCTCTCTCTCTCTCTCTCTCTCTCTCTCTCTCTCTCCCTACTTCCGTAAAACCCTTACTCTCCCCCCTCCCTATCTCCCTCCCCCTCCTTCTCTCCTTCCCTATATCCCCTTCTTCTCCCCTTTCTCCCCCTCCCTTCCTCCCCCTGTCCTTACTGCCCTACCCTCACACCCCTCTCCCCTATCCCCACCCCCCCTCTCTCCGCCCATAGATTCCTCGTTTCTTCCCCCCCCTCTGCTACGCTCCCTCCCCTTTCCCCTCCTTCTCCCGTAGAACCTTCCGCCCGTAATGCCTCCCCCCCCCCCGCCCACGCCGCCCACTTACCTCCCCTCCATCAACATTAACGGCGGACTCGCGTCTTTAATGCGGAGTAACGCCGGAGTGACTCCTCGTCGGGACTCCTTTTCGCTGCTCCGTCGGGAGGGAGAGCCCGACCCGAGGGGGGGGGGGAAAAGAGGGAGGGAGGGTAGGGATGGAGTTGGAGGAGTGGGGGAGGGGGGGGGCTGGAGTAAACGGAGTAGGGGCGGTTGTAGAAAATGGAGGTGGAGTGGGAGCTTGAAGAAGTGGAAGTTAAGGACGGGGCTGGAGTAAGGGGAGTTGGGGGGGAAGTAAATGGAGTGGTTGTGGGGGAACAGGAGGAGTGAAAAGGGTAGATGTGTCGGGGTGGAGTAAATGGAGCGGGGATGGAGTGCAATATGTGTGTGTGTGTGTTGGGAGTGGGGTGACGCTGATACTAACAGAGTAGGTGAGAGCTAAAAAAAGAATAAAAATAATAAATTGGGAGTAGGGACTGGAGTAATTGGAATGTACTTGGGACCTTAAGAAAACGGAGTATAATCTGGAAAAAAAAAGAGAGGGAGGGAGCTGGAATGAACGAAGAAGGAAAACCGAAAGATCTAAGAGAAATAGGAAAAAGAAATAAGGGAAAGGATAAAGCATGTGGAAATGAACGTGGAGAGGGGGTGGGGTGTGTGTGGGGGGGGTCGTAAGGGAGGGGGAGAGCGGTAGGTAGGCAAGGGGGAGGCCAAGGGGTGGGAGGGGGGTCAAAGGGGTGGAGGGATAGGGGGCTGGGAGGCGGGAGGGGGAATGGAGAAAGGGAATTGATGAAACGGAATGTATGCTGTGATGCTAATGGAGGTTGGGTGATATGTTATCTTTTTATGGGGATTTTAACGAAAATACCGTTTATCACAGTCATTATTGTCATCATTTTTTGTGATTGTTATAATCATCATTTTTAGCATTACTACTGCTATTCTCATGACTTTTACTTCCACTGCTACTACTTCTGCTACTTTTCCATAATAATAACAATATATAGTGATAAAAATCATATCAATGAAAATGATAATGATAATAACAATAATGATAATAATAACAATAATAATAACAACAATGATAATGATAATGATAATAATAATAATAATAATAATAATAATAATAATAATAATAATAAGAATGATAAAGATAAGGATAAAAATTAGCATAACAGTAATAAAGATAATGATGATAATGATAACAATAATTGTATAACAGTGATAATAGCCATGACAATAATAGCAGTAGGAGTAATAATAATGATAACAGTAATAGTAATAAGAGTGAAAATTATAATAATAACAAATGATAATGATAATGATAATAATAGTAATAATAATAATAATACCAATATTGATAATAATACAATAAAACAATAGCAACAACAACAATAACATAATAGTAATAATATAACATAATGATAATGATAATCATCATCATCATTTTAATAATAATGATAATGATAAAAATGATAATGATAATAATAATAATAATAATAATAATAATAATAATAATAATAATAATAATAATAATAATAATAATAATAATAATAATAATAATAATAATAACAATAATAATGATAGTAATAATAATAATGATAATAATAACAATAATATTAGTAGTGATAATAACAATAATTATAATAATGATAATAATGATAATAACAATAACAATGATACTACTACTACTACTACTACTATTACTACTACTACTACTACTACTAATAATAATAATAATAATAATAATAATAACAATAATAATAATAATAATAATGATAATAATAATAATAGTAATAATAATAATAATAAAATTAATATAATTATTAATAATTAATAATGATAATAGTGAAAATGATAATGATAATGATCATAACAATAATAATAATAATAATGATAATAATAATAATAATAATGATAATAATTATAACAAATATAATAATGATAATAATAATAATAATAATAATAATAATAATAATGATAATAATAATAATAATAATAATAATAATAATAATAATAATAATAATAATAATAATAATAATAATAATAATAATAATAATAATAATAATGATAATAATAATAATAATAATAATAATAATAATAATAATAATAATAATAATAATAATAATAATGATAATAATGATGATGATGATGATAATAATAACAATAACAGTAATGATAATGATAACAATAATGACATTAATAGTAATAATGATAGCAATAATGATAATAAGAACAACAAAAGTACCAACAAAAATAGTAATGAGAATAATTCAATGATAATAATGACAATGATAACAATAATGATAATGGTAACACTAACAATAATGATATTAGTAATACTAACAAGAACATTGACATTAATAATAATAATAACAATGGTAATAACAATGATAATGAAAATGAGAATGGTGATAATGATGATGACAATAACAATGGTAATAAAAATAATGATTATGATGAAAAGGATAATGATGAAAATGATTATGATAATAGTAATGATAATAATAATGATAATAATAATAATGATAATAATAATAATAATAATAATAATGATAATAATAATAATAACTATATCAATATTGATAATGATAACAATAAAGGTAATAATAATAATGATAATAATGATAATGATAATAATAGGAATCAACAACAACAACAATACTATCACGGCTATTAATGATAGTAATAACAATAATGATAATGATATTAGTAATAATAATTATAATAATAACATTTAATTTCAGTAGTCATAATTTCAGTAACAACTACGATAATGATAATAATGATAGATATGATGATAACAAGGAAAGTAAAAGTAATAATATGTATGATAATGTTAATGATGATGATAATGATATTGATGATAATAATGACAATAATAATGATAATAATGATAACGATCATAATGATAATAACAGTAGCAATAGTAATAATAAGAATAATAAAGTTAACAGTAATGATAATAAAAATGAGAAGGCTAATAAAAATGATACTAAAAGCAACGACAACTATTAATGATTGCAATAATAATAATAATAATGATAATGATAATGATAATAATAGTAATGATAATAATAATAATACTAATAATAATGATAATAATAATAATAATAATAATAATAATGATAATAATAATAATAATAATGATAATGATAATAACAATAACAATGGCATTAACAATAATAACAATAATATTAACATTGATAATAATCATAAGGATGTAGTTGCAATAATGATTATGATCATAATAGTAATGATAACAATAGTTATGACAATGATAAAGTTTTACGTATATATATATATGTGTATGCGCGTGCGCGCGCAGCCCCCCGACGGCACCTTTAACCCCGCGTCCTCCTCCAGCTTTACAGAGGCTTCGCTTTTGCGTTTTTATTCTGCGGGCAAAGGCTCCAGATTTTCACAAATGGAATTAATTATTAGATTGCTCGTTTCTACGTGATATAATTCATTTAATGTCACACAAGCAGGACCAAGTGATGAGACTCGGGGCAATAAGTTTGCAACAAATTTCCTTGCAACTTTGTGCACAATATATTGGTGTTAGTCATTTCAACTTATGAATTCATTTTGATATGAAATTACATTCTAACTCTGGAACTGCCAATGCGTCAGATTTTTTTTCTTTACTCTGAAGTCGACAATAATGTTTATGCATTACATTGCTAAATAAATACTTTTGATACAGAAGATGTAATAGGAATGACATAATTATTTTAAAAATCAAAAACATTAATTCTTCATTGAAATTTGAGGAATCTTTAACTTCAAGCCACAAACAGGAGTTCAAACAGTGCAAAAAGCAAGTCGTTTTGCACATTCTTAGGCGGCACATGTGCAAATAAACACCCAATCAAGCAAAGGCAGCGTGAGGGAAGGGCAGCAAGCGCGCGCGCGAGCAGGAGGATGACCCGAGTCGCCCACGAATAAAAATAGTGAATAAGAACTATATAATTATCCCGAAATCTCCATTGATCCGG
>NC_091555.1:32598508-32603508 GCF_042767895.1 Penaeus vannamei
AGAGGAACTCGGGCTAAACAATTTATCATCAGTCCAGACCCGAATAAGAATATTAACTGTGCCGTTTCGAGTAAGCGTACACACCAATTCTCATCAAGTTTGCCTTCCCTCCCCCCTCCCTCCCTTCTCTCCCTTCCCTCCCTCCCCTCCTCTCTCTCTCTCTCTCTCGCTCTCTCTCTCTCTCTCTTTCCTCGCTTTCTTGGCTCTCGTTTCCATTTCTTTTTTTCTTTTTGTTGTTGTTGCTGTTTCTTTCGGCAATGGCGTTCACTTTTCTTTCTTGACATTTCTTTTTTTTCGTATTCCTTAATGTGTACTCTTTGTATCTATTGTTTATTCTTCGGTTATTCGCAGTGTTACATCTTTCCTTGTCCTTGCTTACTTGAGTTTTTAAGAGGCTCTAGTTTCCTGTCAGTATGTTTGGCTGTCGGTCTGTTTGTCGATCTCTCTCCCACCGACACACACACACACACACACACACACACACACACACACACACACACACACACACACACACACACACACACACACACACACACACACACACACACACACACGCACGCACATAAATATATATATATATATATATATATATATATATATATATATATATATATATATATATATATATATATATATATATATATACATATATATATATATATATATAAAGATAGATAGATATATAGATAGATATATAGATAGACAGATATATAGATATAGACAGATAAATAGATATAGATATGTGAATGTGTGAGTTCTCTATTGTATCCTTTCGCTCCTTTCTCTCATCTTTCTTGCTGTCTTTACTTACCATTCATTCCTCTGTTCCAAGTTCCCTTTTCCTCGCCATTGACCTCTATTACAACGTTCTTTCTTTTCGTTTATCTATTTCCATCCTTTTAATTTCCTTTTTTTCATTCTTCATTTTCGACTGTCCTTTTCACCCTCCGACTTCGACTTCCTCTCTTCCGCTTCCCTTCACTTTTCATTTTTGTCTCGTTTCTTACTCTCTACTCTTTTGCTTTCATCTTATCATATTATTTTTTTCTTCTTTCACCTCATCCTTCTATTTTGTTTTGTTTTTTGTTTTGTTTTTCGTTTTCTCTTCTCTCTACCGTTCCTTTCCCTTGCATCTTCTTTCCTCTAATTCCTATCTTTTATCCAATCCTACTCTTCTTCCACTTCCTTGCCTCCCCTTCCTCCTCCTCCTCCTACTCCTCCCCCTCTTCCACCTCCTCCTCCTTCTCTTCTTCCTCCGTCGTCTCGTCTTCCTTTTTTTTCCTCGCTTTCGTCTCCTTCTCCTCTTTTACGCCCTTCCTCCATTTATCCTCCTTGTTTCCTCTCTACTCCTTCGTCGGTTCCTGTTGCTTACCAAAATTTCCTGAGTTTTCTTTTCGCCAGCCATTATCTTTTTCCTTTCTCATATATTTCTCATTTCTTCTCTCTCTCTCTCTCTTTCTTTCACACACACACACACACACACACACACACACACACACACACACACACACACACACACACACACACACACACACACACACACACACACACACACACACACACACATAAACACGCACACACACACACACACACGCACACACACACGCACACACACACACACATACACACGCAAACACGCACACACACACACACACACACACACACACACAGACACATACGCAAACACGCACACACACACACACACACACACACACACACACACACACACACACCAACCCTCACACACACACACGCAAACACGCATACACACACACACACACACACACACACACACACACACACACACACACACACACACACGCACGCACGCACGCACACACACACAAACACACTTACAAACACTCGCCCACATTCATCCCTTTCCTCCTACACACATATACGCACAACTCCCTCTCCTTCTAAAACGTACACGCACCAACAGACACACGGATTCCCCCCAATCCCCAACCCCCACCCCCCCCACCCCCCTTTACACACACACACCCGACGTCACAAAATCAAAGCGGAGCGGAGACCGTACCCGACAGCCCGACCCGACAGCCCGACCCGACCCAATCTACTGAGTACGGAGCCGTTTGACAATGATGATGTTAATATGAACAGATTAAACTGGCGCTGTGACAGTTTACAAATGTCCCGGCCAGAAGGTATATTTCACTGTCTTAATCGAGAGCGGAGGATGAATCAATGGAAGTCGACTTGAGCTCCAGACGAAGGGGTGAGGGGAGAGGGGAGAGGGGAGAGGAGGTAGGCGAGTGGGAGGGGAGAGGATGAGGGGAGAGGGGAGAGGGGAGAGGAGGTAGGCGAGTGGGAGGGGAAAGGATGAGGGGAGAGGGGAGAGGAGGTAGGCGAGTGGGAGGGGAAAGGATGAGGGGAGAGGGGAGAGGAGGTAGGTGAGTGGGAGGGGAAAGGATGAGGGGAGAGGGGAGAGGGGAGAGGAGGTAGGTGAGTGGGAGGGGAAAGGATGAAGGGAGAGGGGAGAGGAAGGGGAGTGGGAGAGGGGAAAGGATTCAGGAGAATGGGACGGGAGAGGAAAGGATGAGGGAAGAGGAAGCTGGGGAGTGGGAAGGGAGAGGAGAGAGAACAGGGAGATGGAGAGGAATTGGAAGGGGAGAGAAGCGAGAATTAGAAAGGGTGAATAAAAGAGAAAAGGGGAGAGGGAGAAGGAGAGGAAGGGGTTAGGGAAAGCAAAGGGTGAGGAACAGAGGAAGCAGGCTAGGGAGAGGAAGAAGAAGGGGAGAGAGGAGAGTTGGAGGAAAAGGGTGAAAGAGAGTGAAAGAGAGGGAAATGGTGAGGGAGAGGAACGGTAAGAGTGAAAGGGAGAGGAAGAGAGTGAAAGAGATGGAGAAAAAAAGAAAGAGGGTGAGAGACAAGGAGGGGGAGATAGAGGGGAGATGGAGGAGAGCGAGAGATATGAAGAGGGAGAGAAAGAGAAAGAAGATAGAGAGTGAGAGAGGAGACTAATGGAATGCTTGGAAGAAAGACAGGAAAAGGAAGACAGAAAGGAAGACAAGAGAGACCAAGAGGAAACAAAAGAGAAGACAAAAACAGAGAAGGAAAAATAGCTCACTCGCGAGAAAGAGAAAGAAAGAAAGGAAAAAAAAAGATAGGAAGTGAGGAAGTGAGCGAGAGGAGGGAATAGTGGGGGAGAAAGATAGGGTAAAATACAAAAGGCGATAATAATAGAAAAAAAATGAAAACACGGAAAGAATAATAGAAAGAGGCGTAGAAGGGGTGAAAGGGCAAGAGAGACAAAAAAAAGAAGAAATAGCAGAATGGGAGACGGATGATAAAGGAATAAGGAGATATTGGATGAAGATGAGATAAAAATAAATGAGAAGAATAACGTAAAGAAACAATGATGATATGGATAGGAATCTGAAAATCAGAGAGAAAAAAGGAGGGAGATAGAAAATGAGAGAGGAGAGAAAGCAAAAGAGAAATGAAGAAAGCCTTTGCAATGCGGATAAGAATGAGAGAGAAGAGAGAGAGACCGAGACACAGGATGAGTGTGTGTTGGAGAAAGAGAGAGGGGGGGGACCAAAGTGAAAGAGAAAGAGAGGGAGAATGATAAATTGAGAGAGAGAGAGTTATGAATGAAAGTTATGAATGTCATAACATTGGATATAATAATAAAATCATTAATAAGAATAATAATGATAACAATAATGATAATAATAACAATCACCATCACCATGCTACTACTACTACTATTAAGAGTAACACTACTACTACTACTACTACAACCAAGATTACTACTATTACTATTACTAAGATTACTGCTATTACTACTAAGATTATTACTATTAGGCCTACTACTACAAAGATTACTACCACTACTGCTGCTTATATTACTACTATTACTAATAAAACCATTACTACGACTGCTACTACTAAGATCACTACAATTACTACTATACTACTGTTACCACTACTCAACTTCTACTAATATTACTACTACTACTACTACCCAGACTAGAAACCTTCCTCCATACGCGGACAAGTCTTTTTGTTTGTTCTTCAAAAGTCTTAACTTGTTTAGTTCAATGTTCAGTTCTCAAAAATGCGCGGTTCGTTGTTGCACGACTATTATTTTCTATGATGCAACGTTATTGATGGATGCTATACTATCCATACACCGTTTCTACGCCATCAAAATGGGTCGTCATTGATAAAACAACCTGGTTCAGTTTCATTGATAAATCCCCGCTTGGGCCAATCCACGCTGCACGGCAAGCAGGCACTTCGCCAACATATAGAAAGGGAAGACCTGCGCGGTGGAAACGGAAGAGCAAGCGCGCCCCACGAGGTTTCCAGTCTGGACTACTACTGCTGCTACGACTTGTGTTACTACTATTGATGCATATGATACTAATGATGATAATAATGATAGGAATAGTAATAATGATAATAACAATAATTATGATAATGTTGATATTAACAATGATGATAATAATAGTAATGATATTAACTACTACTAATGATGAATATGATAATAATGATGATAATAATTACAGGAATAGTAATGATGATAATAACAATATGATAATCATGATATTAACAATGATGATAATAATAGTAATGATAGTAATGATAAAAAGGATGATGGTGATTATAATAATAATGATGGTAATAGCAATAATAATGATAATAATGATAATCACTATAGTAACAATAATAGCAATAATAGTATTAATGATAATAGAAATAATAATATCAATTATAATACCAACAATAATGACAATGATGGTAATGATAATAATGATAATAATAATGGTAATGATAATAATAATAATAATAATAATAATAATAATAATAATAATAATAATAATAATAATAATAATAATAATAATAATAATAATAATGATAATGATAATGATAATAATAATAATAATAATAATAATAATAATAATAATAATAATAATAATAATAATAATAATAATAATAATAATAATGATTATAATAGGGGAAAGTAATGA
>NC_091555.1:32618508-32623508 GCF_042767895.1 Penaeus vannamei
AGAGAGAGAGAGAGAGAGAGAGGAAGAGGGAGAGAGAGAGAGGGAGAGAGAGAGAGAGTATGTTAGTCGTTATTGTTTCTTTTTCCCTTTTTTGAGGGTCTTTTCGGGGGGAGATTTTTTTCTTTTTGTTACTTACACCCGCTTACTTGCGCGCGCGCGCGTGTGTGTGTGTGTTTGCTTATGTGTGTGTGCGTGTGTGTGTTATCATTACTATTCTCATCGTTATCATTATTGTTATCACCATATTGTTATTATGATTATGATGATTATTATTATCATCATTGCCATCATCATTATCATCATCATTTTTATAATTATCATTTTCATTCCAATATCATTATTATCACTAGCAGTAGTAGTAGTAGTATCATTATTACTATTATTCTTATCATTATTATCCTCATATATTTTATTATTATCAGTAATAATGATAATGTTGACTCTTGTAATAGCAAGCAATAGTAAAGAAAATAACAAAAATGATAGTACAATGAAGATGTTAATAGTAATAACAACATGAGTAGTAATGTTGGTGATAATCATCGCAATAATGCAATTCACCGATGATTAGAAGGATGTTAATAATGATAGTTTAATAGCTATGATAGTATTGTTAGTAATTATGATGATCACCATCTTTATAGCACATATTTTCTTAACAATGATTTTGGTAATGTTAACAAAAGTGCTAACAACAGAACTTTTGACAACAATGATTGTAAGGCGACTAATAATGATAGCGATAGTGTGATAATGATGGTGATGATGATGATAATGATGATGATGATGATGATGATGATGATAGTATGATGAGAATGATGATATGAATCACAATAACATATCAGGAGCACAACGATGATCTTGGCGATATGATAGCACAGCGATAAGAACAACAACAGAAATAATGATAACCGTGATAAGGATAGTAACGACGATGATGCTGACGAAGACGAAGAAGAGAAAGACAATCCCAAAGATATTGGTGCAGGCAACAATCCTCACCATCTTCTTCCTCTTCTTTTCATTTTGTCTTTCCTTTAAGTCTCCTGCGATGAAAGACCGGCTGATGCGGATATATCGGACGGCCCATCTTAGTGCCGATGGCTGTGCCACAGTGCCAGGGCCGGGGCGTCGAGCCATGGTGCTGCGGAGAAGGGCTGCGGCGCGTACAGTGCGTGTTATCGATATCTATAGTGCAGGGAAAGTCCTATACTACGTACTATGTGTAATGGGAGCGGAGGAGAAAGGAGAGAAGATGATGGCGGTGGTCTTTATAGTGTGTGTGTGTGGGGGGGAGGTTGTGTGTGTGTGTGTGTGTGTGTGTGTGTGTGTGTGTGTGTGTGTGGGTGTGTGTGTGTATGTGTGTGTGTGTGTTTGTGTGTATGTGCGTGTGTGTGTGTCTGTGTATGTGTGTGTGTGTCTATGTGCGTAAACGTGTGCATGTGTATATGTGTGTGGTGTGCGGTCTGTGGTATATGGTGTAGGTTAAATTGGTGAGGATGTTTGTGTGGTGTGGATGGTGTATGGGTCATTAGATACAGGGGGATACAATCCTTTTTTCCCGCGGATTAATTAGGGAAGGAATATAACACTTTTGATGTAGTTTCTTTATTTGCAATGAGGCGTTTTTTTTACTTAGTGTTAGAAAGCATATGGATGTAATGATGATTATTATCACAAAGGCAACAGTGAATAATAGAAATGGTAATCAGCATTGCAATATTCATCAATATTTTTTTTACATGATTAATTAAGAGCATGATACGAATGATAATGGCGATAATAATCAACATTGCCGTCATTAATAGCAACATCTTCACCATAGAAGCAAAAGCAACATCAAGAACTATCCTTAACAGCAACACCAATAACAAAAACCAAAGACCGTGATAATGGCAAGATGAACAGCGAGCGAAAAGAACAGAGAAATGCAAAGAACAAAAACAAGCTGAAGTCTGCGGCGGTCCAACCCAGTCACGGTCCGGGAATTATAACAATTGCAATAAAAGCGAAGAAGTTAATCCTTCGATATCTGTAAGCTTTGGTATAATTAGATGGAGAGTTAAAACCAGTCCTAGCCCTTTCGACAAACAGAAATTTAAATATAAACAAGTATTCAAGGAAAATAAACATGTCAGAACAAAACAAGGCAAGATTTAGAAATATTTAGAAATAATGGATGCAATAAAGCCAAAGCATGACTGCAAGCAAATGATATTATGATCAAAATATGACGAGAGATGAAAAAGAAAAATGCCTTGCGTATTAGACTACAGAAAGCGCAATTGGCAATGAGCAATTAAAAATATGAACGACAAAGCTTTACCAAGAAGAGACTTTAATTAAAGAGCAAGCAAGCAATAATATCCTTATCTCTGCAATATCAAAAAGAAAAAAAAAAGCAGGAACATGACGATCAACTCGGAGAATCATTTGCATACACAAACACAGGCTTCCCTTCGGTTCTACGATTTCCGACAGATTCTACAAATAACGACGACCCGCGTGCCAAAAGTCTTATTGGACCGCGAGCTTGATCTTGGCACCGCGACCCAGGCACCGGTCGGCCTCGCAGCCTTTGTCTTTCTCTCGTCACTCTTCTACTTCCCTGATAACCGCTGATTGCTTGCAAGCGACGATCTAGGCGGGCGGGGCTTATCTTTTTGTGTGTTTTATCTGTTTGTTTACTTTTTGCTCTTTTAATGATTTGGGATTTAATTCCTGATGTGCTGCGAACACTGATTACGCTTTTAAAGTTACTTTTCTTTCTTATTTCAATGTGAGCTTTGCACTGTGCCTGAGTGATTTATCTCTTGATATCAAAGGGAATTTCTGTATGAATTATTCTAATCTGAGAAGGCTCCAAGATCTTGTATCGAGCAACAAACATTTACATGCCACTTACTTCAAGACAAAGCAAATATAACCCTTATCGGCGAAGAGCAGAAGCCTCATTATAGCGTCGCAGAATAAATAGATAAATGGTAACGTGTGTTCCTTCTCCTCAAACATTTCACTAATATTGCCCCCTCCCCTTTCTCCACCTATTTCCCCTCACACCCGTTCTTTTTTCCCAGTTTCCCTCCCCTCCCTTTTTCCCCTCACCCCTCCCCTCCCCTCCTCCTTTTTCCCCTCACGCCTCCCCTCCCCTCCCCTCCCTTTCCCCTCACCCCTCCCCTCCCCTCCCTTTTCCCCACCCCTCCCTTGTTTCCCTGTTTCCCTCCCCTCCCCTCACCTTCTTTTTCCCCCTCCCCCCCCCCCTTCGTTACACACGAGCCCAACGCCAGCGCGCGACGCTCCCCCAACGTGTCGGAGATATTTTATGCGATCTCGAGGTTTCGCTGGCAGATGCAACGCTCCGATTCCGTTTTAGAAATGGATAAACAGAAAAGTAGACAAGAAGTAATTATATCTTACAGTATGTTTTGACGTAAATTCTCTCCCTCCCTCCACCTCCCCTCTTCGCCCCCTCCCCCTCCCCCTCCCCCCTCGTGTTGTTCGGCATCTCTCCTCGCTCAGACTTTTCGCTTCGCCTTTATCTTCCTTCGACTCACTTGCTCTTTCTTTATATGTTTTCGCTTGATACTCACACGCACATGTACACACACACATACACACACAAACACACACACACACACACACACACACACACACACACACACACACACACACACACACACACACATACACACACACGCACAAACACACACACATACACATACGCATACGCATACACATACATACACACACACTTAAACATATATATATATATATATATATATATATATATATATATATATATATATATATATATATATATATATATATATATATATATACATACATACATATGTATGTGTATAGATAGATAGGTAGATAGATAGATAGATAGATAGATATAGATATAGATATATATATGTATATATATACATATACATATATGTATGTAAATAGATAGATAGATAGATAGATAGATAGATAGATAGATAGATAGATAGATAGATAGATAGATAGATAGATAGATAGATAGATAGATAGATATAGATAGATAGATAGATATAGATATACATATATATATGTTAATATATATACATATACATATATGTATATATATATATATATATATATATATATATATATATATATATATATAGATATATATATACATATGTATATATATATGTGTGTGTGTGTGTGTGTGTGTGTGTGTGTGTGTGTGTGTGTGTGTGTGTGTGTGTGTGTGTGTGTGTGTGTGTGTGTGTGTGTGTTTGTGTGTGTGTGTGTGTGTGTGTGTGTTTATGTGCATATATGTGTATATATATAATACATATATATATATATATATATATATATATATATATATATATATATATATGTATATATATATATACATATATATACACATGTAATTTTATCAACAAGCAGATCTTGAAACAACAACGCTATTTCTGTTAATACGACTTTACCGCATTTGCCTCTTTGCCGCGACCAGATGAATCGGAATCGCAGTCGGTCTCGGAGTCAGACCGAACCCGAATCGAACGCAGCGTCAGATCTTAAAGCCCCGCGGCCCGCCTCCCGCGCCTCGCATCCCGTGAACGAAACTCAGGGGAACGCGCGACCCGAGCCGACCGCTGCGGGAAGCGTTGTCGGCGCCTCTCACTCGGGCTGCATGAATCGTAAACCTTCGGGTGGTCGTGTAGCACCGGGGCTACCCACGGCCTCAACTCCGCTACCGGGCACTGGGACCCCGCCACCCCCTTCGTGCTTCCACTGCTATTCCTCCGCTACTGGGTTACTACGGAACCTGCTACCGTCTTCTCGGTAACAGGTGATTGATTTGCCACTAATGCCGCTGTGCTGCTTGACCGGCACAGGCTGTTACGGTGCGTATCTGGATCCTTTACCGAGTGCTTGAATTTACGCTGCACGATGCCAGGTAATGAGATCCTGCCTTTTGTTATTTAGTAAAGAAACTGGGCTCTTGGAAACCAGCGACG
>NC_091555.1:32633508-32641008 GCF_042767895.1 Penaeus vannamei
TTACAACAGTAACAACAATGCCGAGGACAATGCTCCTGGCAAATAAGGTCAGCAAAAACTGCCCCCCCCCCAAAAAAAAAAAGAGCGAGGTCAGCCCCCTTGCGCCTCGAGCTGGGATAAACTGAAGCAAATTGTATTCCTGATGACGGTTTTGTGTACGACTCGCTTTGATCTTCAGCCAGCATCAATTAAACGCGTTTCTGATTTGCCGGAGCCTTTGACAGCCTCCCACAATCATAATCATTACTTTTCAATTCTTAAGCTCAAAAAACAAGAAAAAAAAAAGAATCTGGTAATCGTTCTTGTGGCCAGTAATCAAAGCAGGTCTTGATGGCGTCACTCAAGGCAATTATTACTAATATAGGTTTATTTCGTTTGATAACCAATTTCCTTAGAAGGCCACCCGGAGAGGGGTCGGGGCTTCCGTCCTCCGCCAGCGCTTTTCATCTTCTCCTCTCTTCCACCTCTTCCTCTTCCTCTTCCTCCTCCTCGTCCTTCTTATTCTCTCTGTTCTAATCCTCATCCTCATTTTTCTCTTCCTGTTCCTCGTCCTTCTTCTTCTCTCTGTCTTTCTCCTACTCATACTCCAACTCCTCCTCTTTCTCCTCCTCCTTCTCCATCTCTTCTTCCTCCTCCTTCTCCATCTCTTCTTCCTCCTCCTTCTCCTCATCCTCCTATTCCTCTTCCTCCTTATTCTCTCTGCCCTCCTACTTTTTGTCTTTCATCTTCTAATTTCTTTAAGATCTTTCTTTCCCTTCTGCTTCCCTCTTTTCTTCATTTCCTCCCTCTTTCTTCCTTCTTCGCTGAATCCCCTTTCTCTTCCTTTTTTTTCTGATTCTCCTTCCTTCCTCCTTTTTTTCTCTCTTTTCTCTCTCTCTCTTTATCTTTCTCTCTTTCTCCTCCTCCCCTTTTATCATCATTGTCTTCTGCTTCTTCATCTCGCTTTATTTCTTCCTTTCCTTCTTCATCCTTATCGTCCTCCTCTTTGTCCCCCTCGTTCTCCAGCTCTTTCGTCTCCTCCGTCTCCTTTTCCTTCCTCTTCCCATCTTTCTATCTCTAGTCCTCCTCCTCGTGTTCTCCCCCTCTCCCCTGCTCCCCTGATTTATCCTTCTAATCTTCCTCCTCTTCCTCCTCTTTTTTATCTAGTTCCTCTTCCTCATATACATCATCAAATCACCTCCTTCTTGCTTTCCTTTTTTTGGTTTTTCTCCTCCTTCTTCTCCTCCTCCAATTTCTTCTACTTCTTCTTCTTCTCCCTCCTCCTCCTCACTCCCTCGTCCTCCTACTCTTCATCCTCTGCTTCCTCTTCCTCCTCCTCCTCCTACTTCTACGACTACTGCTACTTCTTCTTCTTCTTCTTCTTCTTCTTCTTCCCTCCTCCTCCTTCTCCATGCTTCCCCCTCCTGCTTTTTTTTCTTCTTCCTCCCCCTCCTCCTCCTGCTGTCCTCCCCTCCCTCCTCTTCTCCTCCTCCTCCTTCTCCTCCTCCTCCTCCCTCCTCCTTCTCCTCCTCCTCCTCCCTCCCCCTCCTCCTCCTCCTCCTCCTCCCTCCTCCTCCTCCTCCTCCTCCTCCTCCTTCTTCGACTTATCACTTTCCTTCCTTCGTTTCATGTCGTTTTCCCTTTTACTTTCCCTCCTCTTTCATCAAGATTGCTTTCCCCTTCCTTTCGCCTCCCCGATCGTGCTCCCCCCCCTCTCCTCTTCCCCCTTTCCGTCCCTCCTTTGTCTTGTTTTTCCTGCGACCTTTATTTTCCCTCTTCCGGTCCACTCTTTCGTTTTATCCCCCTTTTAATGTACTTCTCTGTGTCCTCGCATTCTCTTGCTCTTTGCCCTTCCTTCTGTTTCATTTTTCATTTTAGTTATTTATTCATTTTACGTCGTTTTCCTCGATGATTCTTTCTTTCTCATTTATTCATTTATCATTCCTTTTTTCATCCCATTTCCTTCTTCCTTTCTTCGTGTCTTTTAACTCTCTTCCTTGTCTTTTCCTCATTTCGTTTCTTCTCCCTTCTTCTCTGTCTCTTTCTCTTCTCACCTCTTTCTTCCCCCTTCCTTCCTGTCTCCTTCTCTCCCCAACTCTTTCCTTCTCTTTTCTGTCTTTCTCTTCACGCCTCTTTTTTCCCTCCGTCTTTTTCTTTTCCCACTTCTTTCCCTCCTTCCTCTTTTCTGTCTCCTCTTCCCACCTCTTTCCTGACTCCCCTTCTTTTATGTCTCCTTCTCTTCCCACCTCTTTCTTCTCTCCTGTTTCCTGTCTCCTCTTCCGACCTCTTTTCTCCCTCCCCTTCCCTCCTCATCCCCCGCATTCTCTCTGTGTCTTCGTCCTTCTCCTTATCCTCTTTTCAACAAAATTTACTCCTCCTTCCTTCGTGCCAAGGCGTTAGCAAAGCAAGTGCTTCCACTCCCTCCCACACACCTCCTTTCTTCCTCCCTCTCCCCTTTCTCCCCCTCTTCTTCTCCCTCCCATACACCTCCTTTCTTTCTCCCACCCCTTTCTTACCCTTTTCCTTCTTCTTCTCTCCCTCACACCTCCTTTCTTCTCTCCTCCTTCTCTCCCCCCCCTCTTCCCTTCTTCTTCTCCCTCCCAGACACCTCTCCTTTCTTTCTACCCTCCCCCTTTCTCCCCCTCTTTCTTCTCCCTCCCATACACCTCCTCCTTCTTTCTCCCCTCCCCTTTCTTCGTCCCCCCTTTCTTCCCTTTCTTCTTTCTTTCTCCTCTCCATAACACACCTCCTTTCTTTCTCTCCTCCCCTTTCTCTCCCCCCTCTTCCTCTTCTTCTTCTCCCTCCTCCCCTCCTTTCTTCTCCCTCTCCCCCTCCACCCTTTTCCCTTCTTCTTCTCCCTCCCACACATCCTTTCTTCTACCCTCCCCTTTCTCCCCCTCTTCTTCTCCCTCCCACACACCTCCTTTCTTCTCCTCCCTCCCCTTTCTCCCCCCTCTTTTTCCCTTCTTTCTTCTCCCTCCCACACACCCTCCCTTCTCTTCTCCCCTCCCCTTTTCTCCCACCCCTTTTCCCTCTTTTCTTCTTTCTCCCTCCCCACGTACCTCCTTTCTTTTCTTCTCCCCTCTCCCCTCCCACCCTTTTCCTCTTCTTCTTCTCTCCTCCCACGTTACCTCCTTTTTCTTTCTTCTTCTCCCCCCTCCCCACCCTTTTCCCTTCTTCTCCCTCCCACACACATCCTTTCTTCTCCCCCCCCCCGTTTTCCCTTCTTCTCCCTCCCATACACACCTTCTTTCTTCTCCTCCCTCTCCCTTCCCATCCTTTTCCCTTTCTCTTCTTCTCCCTCCCACACACCTCCTTTCTCTTCTCCCCTCCCCTTTCTACCACCCCTTTTCCCTTTCCTTCTCCCTCCCACACACCTCCTTTCTTCTTCTCCTCCTCCCTCTCCCACCATTTTCCCTTCTTCTTCTCCCTCCCACACACCTCCTTTCTTCTCCCCTCCTTTCTCCCCACCCCCTTTTCCCTTCTTCTCCCTCCCACACACCTCCTTTCTTCTCTCCTCTCCCCTCCCACCATTTTCCCTTCTTCTTCTCCCTCCCACACACCTCCTTTCTTCTCCCCTCCCCTTTCTACCCCCCTTTTCCCTTCTTCTCCCTCCCACACACCTCCTTTCTTCTCTCCTCTCCCCTCCCACCATTTTCCCTTCTTCTTCTCCCTCCCACACACCTCCTTTCTTCTCTCCTCCCCCCCTCTTCCCCTCCACCCCGCCCGCAGCGAACACATGAATAAGACGAATTAGAAACCTGAACGCCGGTTTGGTATCATTTGATATCATTAATAGTAAGGAGAAGTACAAGACCAATTATTCCCTAATGAGCAACTTTTGTCATATGAAATCTATTTATTTTTCTTATTTTTTTCTGTCGTAATTGAACCTGCGATGATAAAAAAAGAGAAAAGATAAAGAAGAGGAAAGATAGAGAGAAAAAAAGAACGTTTCGAAATGACTGCGAAGGTAAACAAACAATTCAAGATTTTTTTTCTCTTTTCTTTTCTTTTTACCAGATTTCTCGTCTGGCGTGTATTGATGTGTACCATTATTTCCCTCTGTAATTATTACATGCAGTAATAACCAGATGAGTAAGAACAAACGCTTGATTTAAGAACATTTTCTATCGTCAAAACAGAACAACAAGGCCAGAATCATGACAGTGCATGTTGTTTGTCGTTGATTATTTCGAGAAGGGGAGAGAGAGAGAGAGAGAGAGAGAGAGAGAGAGAGAGAGAGAGAGAGAGAGAGAGAGAGAGAGAGAGAGAGAGAGAGAGAGAGAGAGAGAGAGAGAGAGAGAGAGAGAGAGAGAGTGAGAGAGAGAGAGAGAGAGAGAGAGAGAGAGAGAGAAAGAGAGAGAGAGAGAGAGAGAGCTATTTAACATGATCTTCACGAATAGGTTTCGAAGCAGTGGTCTCCTTTTCCCTCTAAATTACGGCGATGATTGTAAAACTTGCTAAGCCTATTTCGGCCCATCTTTAGCGTAATGCTGTGGTCAATAAACCAATAATTAGAGCCGTTTAATCATCCTTAAGAAGGTCTCGACAACACTCAGGAAATTCCTGGTTTCGATCTTTTTTTAAGATTATTTTTCCCACCATTATCATATTTTCGAATTCCCGTTTCACGTAATTCGATGTCATGTCTAATTTCATCGTGACCTTCGCTCTGTGGGTCAAGCAGGAGGTGGAGCTCAGCAAAAAACTTGGACACGACGCTTTTTGTCACAGAGAAGTTATCGTAGTTAGAATTTCGCTGGAGTTTCTGCGCCTTTGTAACCCCACTGCTGAGGTTCGCGACGCATTCGGAGACCCACGTGCAAAAACACATTATTCGCTCAAATTTCGGCATCTCAGCCCCGATAATTCGTTCCTTCCGTCATAACCTTTCTCTTTAAAGCCCTAACGAATATAGCGTTAAGAATAAGCGTGGGTTTGCAATACACTATTTTGCAACTAGCAACAACGAATCGGATAGTTGTCCATTCGCTTATTAATAAGTGGGTCGAAATTATTGGGGGAGAGTTTGCCGCTGCAATCATACTTCCTTAAACGACCAATTATCTTATCTCAATGACCGTAATTACTCAGTAGGCCTAACAGGATGGACAACCAATAAACCCTTTTTTATATTTCCTCTATTGGGCCATTTTCTCAATCATTACAGCGTTTGGTGGATTGAATCTTTACCTGTGTACTGAAGCGTTCTCCTTGACTTGCCCTCGTTACTCCCTTCCGCCAGGCACGCTGTACTGACGTCGCATTGTCGCCTGGTGTGTCGCTCGCCTGCAGGAGGGGGCGATCAGACAAATGTGCTATAAGGCCTAAGTATCCTACACATCGGTGTTGGATTATAGTTTACTTGTTATCATAGGAAAGAATGCCACTTTAGCTAATCGTTAGGCAATCTTTTATCACTGTTTTTTACGTTTTCCTAAGCTTTCTTAAGATTAACGCCGTGAAGGCAGGCCCTGTCCGGTTGGAAAGGAAAGATCGGAGTTTATTTGTCTTTAGTGCGAGGGGAAGGAGGGACGGAAGGGGGAGGGTGGTGGCAGTAGAGGGGGATGGAGAGGGCGGTGGAAGGGGAGGGTAAGGGAGGGAGGATGGAGGTAGAGGAGGTGTGGGAAGGGAAGGGGAAGGCAGGGGAGGGAGAGCGGTGGAAGGGGAAGGCAGGAGAGGAAGGATAGAGGTAGGGGAGGTGTGTGGAAGAGGAGGGTGGCGTGAAGGGAGGGCCGGTAGAAGGGGAAGAGAGGGAGGTCGAAGGGAGGAAGTAGATGAGGAGGTGTGGGAAGGGAAGGGGTGGTCTACAGAGGGAGGCCGGTGGAAGGGGAAATGCAGGGGGGGAGAGACGTGGTAGGGGAGGGATATGAGACAGAAGATGAGAAACGAGGAGAAGGAAGAGTAAATAAAAGACTGAATGACTAGAGAAGCCTGAGTAGGAAAAAACTGCTAATGACTGAGATTAGGAAAACCGGAGAAAATGGCAGAGGAAACAGAAGAAACTTAGAATAGACGATTAGGATAAAATGAAGTAGAAAAGGACGAAAGATCCTAAAGAAAAATATTAAGATACAAAGCGTAGAGGAAACCAGATGGAGGAAGAAGGAAAAAAAGTAAATAAACTAAAGAGGAGAAAAATATGAAAAGGTGAAATTGAAGATGAGAATAAGCAAAGAGAGACAAGTAGATAGCTGAGGATAATTAACAAAACAAGGGAGAACGTAGTCCCAGCGTCGGGAAGGAATGACGGAAAGGTCAAAGGTGAAAAAGGGGGAGAGAGACATTAAGGAATAAATGAAGCTAAAGAAAGCGGAGATTGACGAATACAAGGACAAGAGAGGATGGAGGAAGGAAAAAAGAAGGGAAATACTTAACAACAAGAAATATTGGGAGTGAGGGAATGGCTGGAGCAGAAGTAAGGAGAGACGATTACAAGATGAAATATTTGAAGTGTGTGTGCGTGTGTGTGTGTGTGTTTGTGCGTATGCGTGAGCGTGTACACGTATTTATACGTACATAATAAGTACATCTTCCTATTCCTTTCCTGTCTGCCAGCATGTAAATAACAGCAAAAACACCAGCAATCGAACTTCACAACAGAACCAAACCGTTCGCACAAAAACGCCCAGAAAAGAAAGAAAAACCGAGAAGAAATAAAACATAATTATAAAAAAGAGGCCAAAGGGATCACGAAAAGTAAAAAAAAAAAAAAAAAAAAAAAAAAAGGCATCCGCTCGCAGGTGTACATCGGTGACGATTTTAAGGACGGCGACTTCCGCTGTGTCACCGCTGGATGATGACTAGATAATTACCGTGTCGGAAACCGTAATTCTCGACAGGTGCGTTTTGGCGACCTCTCTCGGCTTGCAACGGATCGCTTTATCTTGAGGCTTGGCTTGCGGGATGGATTGCGGCTTGGGGCTTTTGGGGCTTTGGTTGTCTTGGTTGAAGGGATAAGGAGATTTTTTAAGTTCTCTCTCTCTCTTCCTTTCTTTCTGTCTCGCCTTCTCTCTCTCTCTTTCTTTCTCTCTCTCTCTCTCTCTCTCTCTCTCTCTCTCTCTCTCTCTCTCTCACTCTCTCTCTCTCTTTCTCTCTCTCTCTCTCTCTCTCTCTCTCTCTCTCTCTCTCTCTCTCTCCCTCTCTCTCTCTATCTCTCTCTCTCTCTCTCTCTCTCTCTCTCTCTCTCTCTCTCTCGTTATTGCTCTCTCTTACGCATTCGTTTTTCTTCTATAACAAAACAATACGGTTTTATGGACCCAGATACATCACCACGCACACGCACCGTAGGAGTTATAAATGGCAAATGAGCGAATTGTATATCTGATATATGAAATGGCCAATATGTATTACTCTGCATTATTGAATATCCATCTGCTAAGACTCACAACGGATAGCTATCAATATCGAAAGTTTAAATTGAGCAATTCTATCAAATCAGAAAAAATAACGATTTGCGATAGAAGGCGAGCAACGGACCGAGCGATTTGCATGATAGCGCAGCCAGGGTTTCATTAT
>NC_091555.1:32646008-32648508 GCF_042767895.1 Penaeus vannamei
CTCCCCTCCGCTCCCTTCCTTCCTTCCCTCCCCCCTCACCTTCCTTCCCCCCCTCTCCTCTCTCCCTCCTTCCTTCCCTCCGCTCCTTCCTCCCCCCCTCTCCTCTCTCCCTCCGCTCCTTCCTTCCTTCCCTCCCTCCTCCCAGAACATCTTATCCATCAGCAATCCGCCGTCTATCCATCATGTAACCATCCACCACGCCGTCTAATTACCCCGGAGCCCTGCGGTCCCCTGAGCCAGTGAATTTCATTATGTGCGGAGGATTTTTATCGTCGGGGACTGCCGATGGGACCACCTGAATATTTTAGACCCGCCTCCTCCCGATCTCACGTGTTCGCTCGTGCGGTTCTGACTTCGTCCGCTGGGGATTATTTTAGTGTTTTTTTTTTTTTTTGCTCTCTTTTCTTTTTTTCTTTTTTTTTTTATACCGGAGAGTTTCAAATGAATTTTTAATGGTATTGTTATCATTATTCTGTATGTGTAGTTGGGGGTATAAGTGGGGTTTTGCGTATACGTTCGAGATAATTCCGGTCTTTTCATCGCGTTGCGTTGGTGACAATTTTGGGATATCTTTCCTTGTTGCATAATGTTTTTCCCTTTGAAAACCAGTTTATATTTCAAAAATTGTATTTGAGTACAGGAAAAAGTCCAAACCAACAGAAACTGCTCTGAAGCCGAAAACTTCCCAAACACTTTCCATCTACATCTGAATCACCAAGCCGAAGTCACTCCCAGGAAACGGACGCCGATCGCCACAGAACAAGAAGCATCGCTCATTTTAGTAACCTGCTCTCCGGTTTTTCATAATTTGTATTGGCGAAGGGTATATCTCTGGCGCCTTCTGTCCTTTCCCAATCTCTAATTCGCTTGCTTTGTCAACACATCTTTCTTCTTTTTCTCGTTCCCCAATCTTATAAGCTGCTGTTGCGTGGCTTCGTTATGTTTAATGTTCCTCATCAGTTCTTGTCATCACAACCCTTCATGCACTGTTATTTAGTTATTTATCTGCTTACAATAATCTCATGTTTACCTTGCGTTCTCCCTCTCACAAAGACTTATTTTTCTCCTTCCAACTCTTCTTTTTTTTCTTTTTTTTCCTGATTCCTTATCCTTGTCACACTCCCACCCCCACGCCCCCTTACCCTGTCCCTTTCCTTTATCAGAATTTTCTTCTTCCATGCTCTGACTCCCCCCCTCTCTCTCTCTCCCGTGCCCTACCTCCCTTTCCTCCCCCTTTCCCTGGTGTACTTCACTTCCCCTCTCTTGTCCTTCCCCTCCTCCGCCCACCCCCTTCCCCTCTCCCTGGCCACCCCCTCCTCTCTCCCTGGCCACCTTCCCTACCTCCCAGCCTCCGTCACTCAATCTGTTATTGTCCCACTCCTCTTTGTGATGGCAGGTTTAATTTTGGTAATTTACTCTCGAATTCTGAAGGTTATAGAACGTGCTCTGGGGATGGCGTTTTTATTTCTGCATGTGCAAGTTTACTACACAGTATATAACTCTTTTACGGGGTCTCGTATGGCACCCATCTCAAAATTGGTTCCCATTGGCTCGGGTATTGTGGCGTCTGGCCTTTATTTTCGATACGCGCTGGAGGCTAATTTTATGACGTGATGGATAGACTGACAATGGAGTATTTAACGTTTACATTTACCTGTTTTCCTTTGTCATGTTCGCAGAGGCGTGTCGGATGAGGTGGGGATACATACAGTGAGTGTGTTTTTTTTCCTTCTTCCTCTCTTGCTCTCTCTCTCTCTCTCTCTCTCTCTCTCTCTCTCTCTCTCTCTCTCTCTCTCTCTCTCTCTCTCTCTCTATCTATCTATCTATCTATCTATCTATCTATCTATCTATCTATCTACCTATCTATCTATCTATCTATCTATTTATCTATCTATCTAGCTATCTTTATCTCACACTCACTCATGCACTCTCTTTCTTTCTCGCCTTCGTTGAGTTATGGGATTTGCCTCGTGTATGGTCATGAAATGCCGAATACCAAGTTATATGAACAATATACTGCATATGCTTCTAGTGGCAAGGGGATTCCGGTGTCAAAGATGTAAGCAATACGGGCCCCGGAGACAAAGTTAGACGCAAGGGCAACTCGATCAATACTGCATCTTAAGGATTAGTAAAACTACTTTTATTTGTAAGGAAATTAAACAAGACTGTCTTGTCCAAAGCAAACATATATATAACAAATTAAAAACAACATCGTCATAGAAATTAAGATAACAGTGCTACGAGGGAAAGATATCGATTCCTTTCTACACTTGGCATCTAGCGCTCCGAACGACACAAGCTATTTTTGTTTACAGCAGCTCGAAATTAGGGGGTTTCCTTGTGCACAAAGCCTTCCGAGCTGCAGTTTACCTTGAATTATCCCCGGCCACCAACTCCTCATCTGCCTGCACGCCGATATTTCATCACGTGAGCACTATTTAACACAGAGCGGCAGGTGTCCAAGCGAAGACTACATGTGAGCTGAGCAAACAGCTGC
>NC_091555.1:32653508-32661008 GCF_042767895.1 Penaeus vannamei
CCCCAAATCTCCCCTTTTCCACCCCTTCCCTATCCATCCTCCCTCTACTTCACCCCTCCACCCTCCACTCCTCTACCAAATCCTCCCTCTCTCCTACCCATCCTTCCTCCCTACCCCCCTCTCTTCCCCCTACCCATCCAACCCCCTCCCTCCTCCCCCCTCTCTCCCTACGTGGTCGTCTCGGTACAACACTTGAGCGTCTATGAATGATTCATTGTGACGGCCCGACAAAGACCCTCGATAGAGCCGTCTTTTCCATAATGCACGTCCGCCCCCCCCCCCTTCCTCTCTCTCACCCCCCCCCTCCCCTATACCGCCCACCCTTCTCACAGGTCTTAGATGGGTGGGCAAGGGGGTAGGGATGAGGAGGGAATGGAGGAGGAGAGAAGGAGAGGAAACGAGGATGATAGTGGGAGGGGGAGGGTGAGAGGTGGTGATGTTGGGAGGAGGAGGAGGAGGAGGGCAAGGGGGTGAGGTAGATGGGAGAGGAATTAAGAGGGGAAGGCCTGGGATGGACGGGAAGGGGAGGGGGTAAACGGGTGAGGATGGTAGGGTGGAGGGGGAGGGGCGAGAGGGTGGGGATGAGAGAAGGGAGGGAGGGGGTGAGGATGAGTTTGGCAGGGGGAGGTGAGGTAGGGGGCGTAGGAGAGCAAAGGGTGAGTAGGAAGATCAAGGGGAAAGTATGTTGTGTGGACGGATGGTAGGCGTGCGTGGGCGTACGGGCGTAAGGAGCGGAGGGCAGAAATTGGGGGCAGGGGACGATTGGCAGGATAGTCGTATAGGTCTGGAGGGAAGGAGGGGGGAGAGGTCGTTGGTTGTGATATTAGGAGCCGATATTGATGAGTATTCTCTTTATACTAGAAGAGAGGTTGTGGGTTGGGTGTGGAGTTGGGGAAGGCATGGGGTGGGTGGTTGGGGGAGGGTGGAGGTGAGTGGTCAGGGGAGGGTGGGGGTGGCAGGTGGGGAGGGGTGTAGTTAGGGAGGAGGTGGAAGGGTGAATGGCTGGGGAGGGAGGGTGGAATGGTTAGGGGAGGGTAGGGAGGGCATGTGTAGTTATGGCCAGAGGTTGGGGGATGAGTGGTTGTGGATTACTTGGGTGTGTAGTAGGGAGGGGTGAGTGGTTTGGGAGGGTAGGGGGGATGAGTGATTGGGGAGAGCTGGGTGTGTAGTTGGGAAGAGTTGGGAAGAGTGGTTGCGGGTTGGGCGTGTAGTTGGGGAGGGTAGGGGGAGAATGGTTGATGAGGGTAGGGGTGTTGAGTGGTTTGGGGAGGAGTGGAGTAGTGGTTGTGGGTTGGCTGTGTAGATGTGAGGGGTGTGGAGAGGCACTGAATGGTTGATGAGGGTAGGGGTGTGAAGTGGTTTGGGAGGGTAGGGGTGAGTGGTTGAGGAGGTAGTTGGGGTTGTGTAGTTGGAGAGGGTGGGGATGAGTGGTTGTGGGTTGGGTGTGTAGTTGGGGAGGGTGGGGAGGGTGAGTAATTGGGGAGACTGGGGGTGTATTTGGGGTGGGGGGATGAGTGGTTTAGGAGAGTGGGAGTGAGGGGTTGGGGAAGTTGGAGGATGTAGTTGGGGAGGGGGGGGTGAGTGGTTGGGGAAGGAGGAGGGGATTCATGCCATCGCCCTCCTTTCAGTTTCTGAGAAGAGGGGAGAGAGGGGAGAGGATGATCTCGAGGGCGAGTGAAGGGAGGGACTGAAAAGAAGATGGAAAGGAAGTGTAAAGAAGAGAAAGGAAATTAATAAATGTAATAATAATGATAAAATAGGAGAAAAGAGAAAAAAAGGTATGTAGATAATGATAAAATGGTGAGAGAAGAAAATGAGTTAAAACATAAATAATAAGAATCACACATAGAAAATAAAAACTAACTAACCATAAATAAAGAATCAAATCATGAAAAAAAATATATATAGACAAATTTAAAAAGCGAACGAACCAACCAACGAAGAAAAGAAAAGAGAGACAGAAAGAAAGAAAGAAAACTTTTTTATCTGAAGTGGAATGAATTTCAGATGTTGCCAACATTTCTCGTGTTGTCTTACCTGTCACTTCACTGTTCTTTGTAACCTCGCTCCTTAACTGTTACAGAGAAGCACTTCTTTACACAGAAGCGTAATAGTAATGATAAGCGATGGGAAACTCGAGAGACAAGAAGAGGGGGGAGGGCGGCGGACGGAGAGACAGACAGTCAGGCAAGCAGCCAAAGCCAGACAGATTGGTAAAAAAAGATGGACTATAGACGAGAGAGAGAGAGAGAGAGAGAGAGAGAGAGAGAGAGAGAGAGAGAGAGAGAGAGAGGGAGAGAGAGAGAGAGAGAGGGAGAGAGAGAGAGAGAGAGAGAGAGAGAGAGAGAGAGAGAGAGAGAGAGAGAGAGAGAGAGAGAAGAGAGAGAGAGAGAGAGAGAGAGAGAGAATTTACCTAGAGATAGCCAGCCAGACAAATAGACAGAGAGACGGACAAATAAACCGACAGACAACCGACAGGTAGACAACAAACAGACAAACCGATGAGAAAGAACACGGAGAATTATCTAGATAGCCAGCCAGACAAATAGACAGAGAGACGGACAAATAAACTGACAGACAACCAGACAGGTAGACAAATTAAAACAGACAAACCGACAAAAAGAGGAAAGAAAACACGGAGAATTCGAGACCCCGGGCCCGAGACCGACACCAAGACCGAGATTGAGACCGAGAAAGACCGAGTCCGAGACCGAGTCCGAGACCGAAACTGAGACCGAGTCCGAGATCGAGAAAGACCGAGTCCGAGACCGAGTCCGAGATCTGCAAAGACCGTAGACCGAGAATTAAAACTGAGACTGCGAGTCCGAGCATCAGAAAGACCGAGTCCGAGATCGAGAAAGACCGGTCCGAATCGAGAAAGACCGAGTCCGAGACCGAGTCCGAGACCGAAACTGAGACCGAGTCCGAGATCGAGAAAGACCGAGTCCGAGACCGAGTCCGAGATCAAGAAAGACCGAGTCCGAGACCGAAACTGAGACCGAGTCCGAGATCGAGAAAGACCGAGTCCGAGATCGAGAAAGACCGAGTCCGAGACCGAAACTGAGACCGAGTCCGAGATCAAGAAAGACCGAGTCCGAGACCGAAACTGAGACCGAGTCCGAGATCAAGAAAGACCGAGTCCGAGACCGAAACTGAGACCGAGTCCGAGATCGAGAAAGACCGAGTCCGAGATCGAGAAAGACCGAGTCCGAGACCGAGTCCGAGACCGAAACTGAGACCGAGTCCGAGATCGAGAAAGACCGAGTCCGAGACCGAAACTGAGACCGAGTCCGAGATCAAGAAAGACCGAGTCCGAGACCGAAACTGAGACCGAGTCCGAGATCAAGAAAGACCGAGTCCGAGATCGAGAAAGACCGAGTCCGAGACCGAAACTGAGACCGAGTCCGAGATCAAGAAAGACCGAGTCCGAGACCGAAACTGAGACCGAGTCCGAGATCAAGAAAGACCGAGTCCGAGATCGAGAAAGACCGAGTCCGAGACCGAAACTGAGACCGAGTCCGAGATCAAGAAAGACCGAGTCCGAGATCGAGAAAGACCGAGTCCGAGACCGAAACTGAGACCGAGTCCGAGATCGAGAAAGACCGAGTCCGAGACCGAAACTGAGACCGAGTCCGAGATCAAGAAAGACCGAGTCCGAGACCGAAACTGAGACCGAGTCCGAGATCAAGAAAGACCGAGTCCGAGATCGAGAAAGACCGAGTCCGAGACCGAAACTGAGACCGAGTCCGAGATCGAGAAAGACCGAGTCCGAGATCGAGAAAGACCGAGTTCGAGACCGAAACTGAGACCGAGTCCGAGATCAAGAAAGACCGAGTCCGAGATCGAGAAAGACCGAGTCCGAGACCGAAACTGAGACCGAGTCCGAGATCAAGAAAGACCGAGTCCGAGATCGAGAAAGACCGAGTCCGAGACCGAAACTGAGACCGAGTCCGAGATCAAGAAAGACCGAGTCCGAGATCGAGAAAGACCGAGTCCGAGACCGAAACTGAGACCGAGTCCGAGATCGAGAAAGACCGAGTCCGAGATCGATAAAGACCGGATCCGAGACCGAGACCAAGAAAGACCGAGACCGAGAGCAAGACCGAGACGGAGAGACCGAGATCAAGACCGAGACTGAGACTAAGACCGAAACCGAGACGGAAAGACAGACAGAGACACATACTCTTCTTCACCCCCACCCGCCTCCCACCCACCCACCCCCAGTCCACGCTCCCCACCCCCACCCCCGACCCCCGTCACCCCCGCCGGGTCGAGGAGGAGGAGGAGAGGCAGATATATTCATCGTAGGCCTAAATTTCCCAGTCATCAACGCATTCATTACAATCAGTCACCAGTCTCGTCGGGTCTCAGTCGACAGGAAGGCAGTCTCGTCACAGGTGCTGAACGAGGAACACACTCTAGGAGTTATTCAACAAAATTAATATTCCTCCTTTTTTTTCTTTTCTTTTCTTTCTCCTTCGTTTCTTTCGCAGCTGTTGCAATTACTGCATACCAAAAACAAAGTATAATGAACGTGAAAAGAAAATAAGGAAAGAAAAGAATAATAAGTGAAAAAGAAGAGAAAGAAAGAAATGAATAATAAGGAAAAAGAAAAAGAAAATAAGGAAAGAAAAATAATGATAAACGAAAAAAATAAGGAAAGAAAATAATGATAAACGAAAAAAGGGGAAAAAAGGAAAATAAGTCAAGGAAAAAAATGATAAACGAAAAAATAAGAAAAAAAATGATAAACGAAAAAAAACGAAATAAAAACGAAGATAAGGCAAGGTATTGTCAAAAAGAGAAATTAAGAGAGGGGGAGAGACATAAAAGAACTGAATAAATAGAACAAATAGATAGAGATATTGATAGCAATCTCGAATATAAATGATTATAAAGAATTGTATTGTCAGAAAGAGAAATTAAGAGAAGAGGAAGGATACAGAAGAATTGAATGAATAATAGAAAAAAATAGATAGAGATATTGATAGTGATCTTGAATATATATGATTATACTGAAGCGAACGTATGAGCCACTTCCTCAATTTCGTGAAAATGGATATACTCAATCTGCGGGAGGTATAACGCTTGCTAAAACGTATGAATATACAGGGCAAGAATGTAATGAAATTATTACGTGCTTTAATGCTGATATTATAATAATTGTGCTAATTGGTTGATAAATAAATCAATAAACAATTAAATGAATATGCAGATATATGTATTAATACTAAAGAAATACATGAAACGATTTTTTTTTTCAAACGCTTAATTTGACGCATAACATACAATTATGCAAATATGCAAATAATAGTGCATTACTGAAACATAAAAAAGTGAAATGTACAAATTCATTTCGGTCCGTTAGGAAAGTGTTATCGTTTCTGTAGAGAGACGCTGCTGTTCGCCCCCTCCCCCCTCCCGTCACTCCCTCCCCCCCCCTCACTCCCTCACTCCCTCGCTCCCCCATCCCCCTTCTCCCCTCTCTCTCGCCTCCCGTCCCCCTCCACTTCCGCTCTCTCCACTCCCCTTCCCTCTTTCTCATATTCACTCTCTCCCCCACTTCTCTCTTCCCTTTCCTGCCTCCCCTCTCTCACTCGCTCTCTCCCTCTTTCTCCAACACATATCCTTCTCTTTTCACTCTCCCTATTTCCAATCTCCCTTCTTATTTTACTGTCTTCTCTTCGCACCCTCACCAGCTTTTCTCCCTCTCCCTCCAACCCCCTCTCTCACTCCCTCTCACTTTCTTCCATCTCTCACGCTCCCTCTCACATTCTTCCCTCTCTCATTGTCTCCACCTCTCCCGCCCTCATCTTCCTCCACTCCTCTCACACCTGCTCCCTCTCCACCCCTTCTCTCCCTCCCCACTCACTCCTCTCTCCCTCTTCCCTTTCTTCTCTCTCCCCTTCTCTTAACACACACACTCTTTCCTTCCACATTTTCCTTACAACATCCACCCCGTCCTCTTTCCCCATCATTCCTTCTTTTCTCACATGTTCATTCTTTTCCCTCTTTCCTTTTTCCATGCCTTTACCCCCTTTCCTCTCCTCCCTCTCTCTCCCCTTCTACAATCGCTGTCTTTTTGCATTTCACTCTTTCCATTTCCTCCCATTTCTCTTTTCCTAATCTCATCCCATCTCCCTTCTCCTCCTCTCCCTCAAGTTTACTCTCTCTCTCTTTTTTACTCTCCCTTCGGACCTCCATCTCGCTCTCTCCTTCACCTCACTTCTCCCTCACCTTCCCTACCCCTCAGTCTTTTCCCTTTCCTCCCCATTCAACGCCTAATTCTTTTTCCCCTTCACCCTCCCTTCGTCTCGCACTCTCCCCTCGCTCTCATCCTTCCCCACTTCCCCCATTTTTATTTCCCTCCCTTCTCCCTCCCCACCAAAATCCTCCCTTCTCCTCCTACCTCCCTCCTTCCCTCCCTCTCTCTGCTGCTAGCTTTCTCCCTCACCCCACCCTCCCCTGCCCTCATTACCCACACCTTATCCCCTTTTCTCATCCTATCCTTATCTCCATGTGCCCCCCTCCTCCCTCCCTCTCCCCAACCCCCCTTTCTCCCCTTCCTCAGCGCCCTCCTAGCTATGTCTCCTTAGTCCTCGTTCTTCCCTTCCCCTAACCCCTCCCCCTCTTCAACAAGCTCCTTCACCCCCATCCACTTCCCTCCCTTCATCCAAACTTCCTCCCTCCCCTCTCCCCACCTTAACCACTTCTAACCCCCCCCCCTTCCGCTCTCCCTTCATCCCCCAATGATCTCTCTCACTCCCAATTCACTCCCCCTTCTTTCCCCTCCCTAACTCCTCCCCCCCACCTCCGCCCTCCGCTCGTTCCAAACTCTCGCCCTCACCACCCCTATTCTCTACCCCCACCACCGCACCTTCTTGCCCTCCATCCCACCTCTCCTCTATCCCTATTTTCTTTCCCCTTCCCTCCGTCCTCCCTCCTTCCAAATTCTCTCTCACCCTCACCCCCATTTTCCTTCACACACTCTCCTTCCCCACTCCAACTTCTTGTCCCCCTCCCCCCCTCCCACCTCCTCCTTCCCTCCATCCCAACTCTCTCCCTCACCCCACTTTCTTCTCCTTCTCTCCTCACCCCAACCCCTTTTCTCCCCCCCCCCCCACCCGCCCTCTTCGCCCTCCGAGGCTTCCCAAGGGAGGGGATCGGCGGCGTGGCGGTGGCGCCGGGGGTTCCCACACACTCGTCTGTATTAATTGTTGGTGCATACATTACCCGTACATTATACCAGCGTGTCCATTATACGGGTAGGAATCAATTCATCAAGTGGCGGTAATGAGGACACGGAGGAAGGATTGAGGCATCCTCGAGCAGCCTTTCCGGACGTCCCCCTTCGATGGTGAGGAGGGAGGAGGAGGCGAGGAGACGCGAGGAGTAGGATTCGAACATATCTTCGTCGGAAATAACATGTATTTCTGACGAAGATATATTCGAAACCGGTCAGAAAGGCATCTTTTGCATTGTCAAGACGTTCATTCTCAC
>NC_091555.1:32681008-32686008 GCF_042767895.1 Penaeus vannamei
CTGCCCCCCCACCCCCCAGTCTACCTTTCTCTTTGCCCTCTCTTCCCCCTTACCCTCAGTCTCCCCCCCACCTGTTCCTCCCCGCCCCTTTACTCTATGTCCTCTGCTTCCTTGGCCTCCCTTTCGCCCTGCCGCCTTGCTTTTACCCTCTGCCCCCTCCCTGCCCCTTGGCCTTCTTCCCTGCACTTCGGTTTCCCTCCCTTTTACCCCTCCCTTCTGTCCCCTGCCCCTCAGTCTCCCTGCCACTTTACCCTTGCCTCCTTGGCCTTCCCCCTACCTTTGCGTACACCCCACATCCTCTACCCCTACCTTTCGGTCTTCTCACCCCTATCCACCCCGCCCTATGGTCTCCCCTCCCCCAGCTCCTTCCTGCCCCGCGCTCTCCCCTCACTCTTGTTCCCCCCTCCCTCTTTCCTTCTACCCCTTACCCCTCCTTGCCCCTTGTTCTCCCCTCACCCCTATTCCTCCTTTCCCCCCTTTCTTCTATCCTTTGTTTCTTGCCCCTTCCCCTCCTGCCCCTTGCCCCCCTCCCCTCCTAACCTTTACCCCACTCCCCGTGCCCCCCTCCCCTCCTAACCTTTACCCCACTCCCCTTGCCCCCCTCCCCTCCTACCCTTTACCCCACTCCTCTTGCCCCCTCCCCCCTTTCTTCTATCCCTTGGCCCCCCTCCTGCCCCGTTCCCCCTCTCCCTCCTTGCCCCCTCCCTATCCCCCTCCTACCCCTTACCCCCTCCCTCTCCTTGCCCCCTCCCCCTCCTACCCCTTACCCCCTCCCCCTCCCCCTCTTACCCCTTACCCCTTAGCCTCCTGGCCCTTACCCCCTCTCCCTCCTTACCCCCTCCCCCTCCCCCTCCTACCCCTTACCCCCTCCCCCTCCCCCGCCTGCCCCTTGCCTCCCCCTGCCTCCCGCCGCCGCAGCCGAAGCACCACCAGCGTTATAGCGACGGCCGGCCACGTATTCTGCACGTCGGCAGCGGTATGGTGTGGCTGTAATTACCACTCTGCAGGGGTGGGCTATTACCTGCCCGTGATGGACCGATCTGAATGAACGTGAAATTGCCAGAGATTAATCGCAGTTCGTGTTTTAATTCACGTCTGTCTGAGCGTCAAACATTATCCGGAGTTCCTGTTTTAATTCGGCCCAAATGTTGATCGCCGGGAAATTGGCGAATGCTGGCGCCTCCTTTTGTTTCCCGGCCGGCTGCGGCTCGCGGTTTAATCCGGGTTTGTCAATGAGAGAGCAACCGCGATTTGGTTTTCTATACAGAGGTCTCATTGTTTCCGATGCCTTTTCACGGAATTAATGAATGCGAAGATTTGTTTATGGTGGACTCTATTATCGCGCGTGTGCGTGTGTGTCTGTGTGTGTGTGTGTGTGTTAGCCATTTCCCAAGTTTAGAGGTGAGGTTTTGCTCAGCTCCAGACGCATTCGATACTAATCTATATAGAACAATTTTTAATCTACCCCCTACCTGGCACTCGCCTGCTAGCAACGATCACACCATACGTTCACATCCATTTCCCGTTGGCAATGGACCTATACCTAATGATAAGTAACAAACACTTTTCTTTCTCATATATATAGGAACAGAATGCTAAGACTAATCATTTACTCAGAACTCCGCAATCAGTGAGAGATCTGATTGTTAGTTACACCGTTTTTCTAATGACCACTTTTATTTCATCGTTATACGCCACCTTCCTTTGAATCGATATGTTCGAAGCTTCACCCATAATAACCCAGAGTTCACTGATTCACTTCCTTATTCGTACAAACACGACCCGAAGATAACAGGCGCCTGCATGTGAAGTGAATACTCTTGTTAGTACTGGGATGTAGGTGATCCAGTGTTATATTGTGAATTATCCTTCGTGTTGGCATTAAGTGGAGGATAATTCTTGGCATTAGTGATCCTTGGTGCTCACGCGTTTTAGAGAGTGGAATGATGGATCATCCTATTTATTTATTTTTTATTTATTTATTTTTTATTTATTTTTTTTTTTTTTTTTTTTTTTTTTGAGGAGCGTTTAGTGTGTGTGCGTGTATGTGTATGTGTGTTGGGGTTTTAATGATAGTGTACAGTGTGGATGACAGAATTTGTTCATTGTTCTTAGTGAAAATGTGGATTACCATCGACGTGGCAAAGTCTTGGTGCTGGATTGTGGGTTTCCTAGTGTTTAATTGCTGCTGGCCTTTGGGGCAGGTGTCAGAGTGGATAATTTTCAGTGTTGGTGTTGATAACTTTATCTCAATGACGTTTCTGAAGGATCTGATAGGAAGGGTGACGATGTTTTGGCATCCTGGGTTAAGGAGAGTTAGGAGTTACAGCGTATCCTGCTTTAGAGTATAGTGAACCAGGAAAGCGGCCTCGAGGGAGTCCCAAGCCAGGAGAACCCACGAACAGGGAAACAAACCTGCCATATGGGAACCGGCGACCGGCAGGGGGGGGGGGCGCTCCGGGGGGGATGGAGGTAAGGTGCATATGCAAGGTGTATATTCGTCAGGGAGTGAGGTCAGGGGGAGGGGGAGGGCGGGGGGAGAGAAGTTCTCTCGAAAGTCGTTAACGCCGGCGTGAGAAGTGCGGTCCCCCTCGGAGGTGATAACCCCGGTGAGTGACGGCGGGTCGGACTCCATCTCGCCAACAAGGATTGGCCAGATCCGCCCTCGAAGCCTCCTCACGCCGCCCAGGGTCTTTGGCGCATTCCAGGGGCGGCGAGGGGGTGGGTAGGAGGGGGCATGTGCGTGTCTGCTGCTTAGACCGATTTGTGTGTGTGCAATGCTAGCCTCTGCGGTTTGTGTTTGTTTTCCAGTGTTGTGTATGTAGACTTGTATATCTACAGTGTATATCTGTTTGTGTGCATGTACGTTTTCCTCCGTCTGAGAGCTTGACCATTATGCTGTTCAGCTGAAGATCGCCTGCACGAGAATTAATAATCTGCGTCTCAGGTATTACAGAGTAGATAACACAGTGTGTGACTTGATATATAGATTTTGAAGAATTTGACAAATAAGAAACATCATCAAACACTCCGGCCAGTTCAGGCGCCCCAACCCCCGCTGCCCCCCCCCCCCCCCCGCTGCCCCCCGCAAAGGGAGACCGATTCCCAGCCATGAAAATAGACCGACGCCAATTCATACTCATCGCGGCTGACCAATACCCCTCGGCTCGATCAGTCAAAACACAACGGAAGACATCAAACACACCTGTCATCACGCCCACGCCCTACACGTAGACATAAGGTGTCTCGCGCGCCGGGGGTCTGCAAGCAAGCAAACAGCCTCGCTACCGCCTCTATTGCACCTCCTCGCGAATAATGCCTCGGCTATCAGTCTTTCGTACAAACAACGCCCCGCGGGATCGCCCGTTGATATAGACAAAAGAAACCTTGTATATTCTGCCGACGACGGCCATGATAGAAGCCCGGAGTGGCCTGGCCATCGCCCCGCGCCGCCTCCCCGGTGCGTGATCGACAATTTAATTCCAGGCCAATATCTCCTTCGCGCCTCTGATTCTTCTTAGCGCGCGTACGAACGGGATCACAAGGAGAATTCGGATTGGATCCGACTCGCGGGGTCACTTTAGCCCGGGTCCGAGCGGCTGTGGTCGGGCGGGCGGCGCGGGTGGGGTGGGATGGGGGAGGGGGTGCTGGGCGGGTTCTGGGAATCGATGGACTAAGAATGGCACTGATTTCGAGGCCGATGTAAGTGGACGTTTTTAAGGGCGGAAAGTGGGAGGCAGTCTGGGTATGAAAACATTTCTGGATCTCTTTGCGTTTTTATTTTTCGCGTTTTTATGTTCGCCTCTTCCCCCTCTCCTCTCTCTCTCTCTCTCTCTCTCTCTCTCTCTCTCTCTCTCTCTCTCTCTCTCTCTCTCTCTCTCTCTCTCTCTCTCTCTCTCTCTCTCTGTTTGTTTGTATATATGCGTGTGTGTGTGTGTGTGTGTGTGTGTGTGTGTGTGTGTGTGTGTGTGTGTGCGTGTGCGTGTGTGTGTGTGTGTGTGTGTGTGTGTGCACGTAAACAGCAATACATATTATTCTTTCCATTTACCGAAAGTTGAACCACTGAAACCCAAGAGACGCTAGGTATCGCCTCCTAGAATCCCAATAGCATATACCAAAAACATTCAATGCTACAAAACATGCGCCTCGTTTACATTCCTTCTGCTTGGCTCTTCAGCAACCTGCACCTTTCCTACCTCTTCACTTCTCGTGCTCTGAACACCATTATCTGATTTCCCGATTCCCGCAATTCTACGCGTTGAGCAAGAGAGAAGAAAAATCTCCGCTCAACTTGATTCAAAAGTATGAACCCCGAGTGAAGTCAGCATCACGGGGCCGAGCCAGACGCACGCTTGTCTCCCCGCAGCATCTTGGCCCGACCCGGACACCTCCAGTCATGCGCAGTCCGGGCCACGTCACTTCCAATCACTTGAGATGCATTCATCCTCGAGCTCGACCCTCGCCCCTTCCGCCGAGGAGCGAGACTGATCACGAGGGGTAAAAACTCGTTGTATTATAAGTGTTCTGTGGGTTGCGACGTCCAGCCTCGGTCAGGGAGAGAGGGTAAGGTGCGCTGGACTGGCATCGTCTGCCCCTATGTTTATTCTATTGTATTTGTTATTGTATTGATGTAGTAGTTTGGCTGTGATAATATTGCCTCAAAAGATATTGTTGTTAATGTTGCTGTTTTGAGAGATTGATGTAGCGAATCCCACACGGAAATTAAATGATATGGACAAGAAAATGGTACACTAAACTTTCAAGACTTGGATAAATGAACTGTTGTAGGTAGATATCCGGTGCAAAGCTAGAATTTGTACGGGGTTCTATCCAAATGAATGCAAAATGAAGGTAAGGAAATTCATGTAACATTAGATTCGTTACCTTGCCGTCATTATTATTCATATGACCACCTGCAAGAAACGAATCCCTGCGTTCCCTCAGAAATATAACACATTTCTTATTTTCCTTCGAAACTTCGCTTAACTTTTAACTAGTCC
>NC_091555.1:32691008-32698508 GCF_042767895.1 Penaeus vannamei
CAGTGGTTTTGGAGGTATGTAAGAGGAAAGAATCATAATACACTCTTACATTCTTGGTTATCTGCCCTTCCATATCGGTACATACACACAGTGTGCATATATATATATATATATATATATATATATATATATATATATATATATATATATATATATATATATATATATATATATATATACATACATATATATATATATATATATATATATTTATATATGTGTGTATGTGTGTGTGTGTGTGTGTGTGTGTGTGTGTTCTGTGTGTATGTGTGTGTGTGTGTGTGTGTGTGTGTGTGTGTGTGTGTGTGTGTGTGTGTGTGTGTGATCCTCTCCTACCTCGTAGCCGCTTGCCCCCGTGCTAACATCCGCCGCCCTCCGCGCCCTGGCTCCGCCCATCAACACCCTCGGACAATAGAAAGTCCCCTTAACTCCAAGGCTCCGCCGTAATCTTCTGACATAATTGATTTCAATCTATCTGCCGCCCCGCCAGTCGGCCCTAAATCAGCCCCGGCGGCGTGGCGAGCCCTGGTCAGGCCCCCGCCGGCGTCCGATACTCATGAGTGATAATGGCCTATTGACCACCGCGATATGATCTTTCTCTTTTTACAGAAAGAATAAAAATACTTTTCGTTCGGTTCTCTGCGTTTTCCCTTTCCTTTTTTCGGGATTCAATGTTGTGACGGATTCGGTGGATTTGTTTTGTATCGTTGCTCATCCTTTATGTATTCGGCTTTTTAGGTGATATGATGATGGTAATGATAGTAATAATAGTGGTATTTAAATTATAATGATATTGATAATGTTAAAGATAATGATCGTTATTATCAATATTATCATTGTTGTTATTGCAATTATTATTATTGTCATCATCATCACCATTATCATCATCATTTTAGTAATATCATTTTAATTATCAAAATTATCATGACCATCATCATTATCATTACCATCATTATCGATATCCTTATCATTCTTAGTAGAAGTATTCGTTGCTGTTGTTATTGTTATTGTTGCTATTGTAGCTGAAGCAATAGTATTAGTAGTATCATTCTCATTATCATCATTGTTGTTGTGACTATTATTGTTTTTATTACCACTACTACAGCAACTACTATTACTATCGTTACCATAATCAAAATTTATATCATTACCCTTTTCTCTATCGTTGTTATCACTATCATTGCTATTATCATTATACTTACTATCATTAGTATTATTGATGTTGTCTTCAGTATTATTATTCATATAATCAATGTTGCCATTACCTTTATCATGTTATTGTTATAATCCTAATTGTTGGTATTATTATTATTATTCTCATTATTATTAGTAGTAGTAGTAGCAGTAATAGTAGTAGTATTCTCATTATCGTTATCATTATCATTATTATTAATAATATTATTATTACTATTATCATTATTGTTATCTTCATTATCATTATTATCATTAGCATTATTACTATTATTATTATTTATTATTAGTATTATTATCATTATTTTATTACCATTATCATTATCATTATCATTATTATTATCATTATTATTATTATCATTAGCAGCAGCAACAGCAGCATTATTATTATTATCATCATTATCATTATTATCAATATATTCATTATTATCATTACTATTATCTTTGTTGTTATCATTATCGTTGTTGTTATCATCATCACTATCCTCATTAATACTATTACTATTATTGTTATCATCATCATCATCATTATTATGATCATTATTGATCTCATCACCATCGTTATGATAATTTTCATTATCTTGTTCAATATCATTATTATTATTGTTAACATCATATTATCATTTTAGTTATCTTTCATTATCATTATCATTACTATAATTATTGTTAATATCATTATCATCATATCATTATTATTATCATTTGTATTTGTATTATCATTATTACTACTATTGTTATTTTTATCATTATTATCATTTATTATCAATACCATTTGTATTCGTATTATCATATCATCATTATCATCATTATCATCATTACCTCCGTCAAGGACACTATGTTTTAAGTAGCAGCGATTACTTTGTTTCTTCGTTGATTGTTTACTTAGCAGGAGGACTCAAAAGATTATGAACAGATTTTTATGATTTTTTTACCCGAGGTGTGTCTTTGCCAAACGCAGTTGCCGTTAAATTTTAGTGTTGATCCGCATCATAATCTGGATCCAGGATTTTATTTAAGGATTCTTTAGCGCTGCAAGATAGGGAAACACGGACGCCATCAATGTACTTAGGAAAGAGGGTATTTTAATGTAATACTTCAAGTGTGAATATTTTTGTTGCATCAGTGTCCTATTGCCATGCTGGAGGTATGCGGTCTCTGAGTGCTTCTAGTTAATGTTATCATAATTTTTATTTCTGTTATCATTAATATTATAATCATTATCATTACAATAACTGATATTATTATGACCATCCCTATCACCGTAACTACTATTGCCATTAACATCTCTATGGTGATGATTCGAAGGCAGTGTTTGTACACCGTTTCGTTTTTCTTCTAACCTGTGAGTTACTCTTGGATAACTCCTCTTCCCTTATGACTGCCACCCAAAACCACTAGCGGGAAAGAAAAAAAATCTTAGCCGTCCATACTTCAGTGCATTATTCTTAGCCAACCCTGATCTAAACTCTCATTAATCCTTCTAAAACACTTACACAAAAAAGGGGTCCCCTTTAACAGCACAGCAATAGACTGTTTATTAACCCTCCCCATCTAGCCCTGACCCTAAAATCAGCTGGAGTATCCGGGGCTGGCCGCACTACAGGCACATAAGACTAAGTCTGTAATGGGCCAATGATCGTGTAAAGGCGTTAGCGAAATAAATCCAGCTCGCAGTGGGGCGCCCGACCGGTCTGCTGGAAGGTGCGAAAGGCCGAGAAGGGAGGCGGCGGAGGACCTGCCCGGCGTGGTCGGTCGCGCTCGACGTCGATGGGGGTTTGGGCGTCAATCGTTTCTCTTCTTCGCTTTTGTCTTGAGTGTTTGTTGTATTTGTTATCTAGGATTGTTGTTACCATTATTTTTGTTTTTGGTATTATCATTGTTATTACAACGTATATTATTATGATTTTCATTATTATTATGATTTTCATTATTATTATTATCATTATTATTATTACTACTCTTATCATCATTATCATTATCATTATTGTTATTACTATCATTATTATTATCATTGCTAGTAGTAGTAGTAGTAGTACTGCCATTATCATTATCTGTACAATTCCTTTATTATTATTGTTGTTGTTATTATGAATATATCATTTTTGTCATTCCCTTTTCTTATTGCCATCTTCACTTTTTTAAGAAATATTTTTTCATTCTCTCTTCTCGACTGTGTATTACGCAGTTTTAGCCGCAGCCATTATTGAAAGCAGAACTACGCTGCTCCATTAGCTAGCATTTACAGCAGCCAGGCTCGGTGTGATTAATAGCACATATAAATTCCTCTCTTGTCAAACTTTCCACGATGTAGAGTAATCAAATCAATACTAATATAATATATAGGGGATATTATAATTACCTCTTAAAACATGACAGCTTATGTACACGAGTGCGTTGGCTAAATCAATAGGTATATATTGTTTTTTGGAGTAGGTGTCATTTTTTTCCAAAATTGATCATGCTGGCTGATGATAAGAACATAATGATAAAAGGTCACAGACCCAAAGTAATAGGGTAATGATGATGATAGTACTGTTAATGATGAAAATGATAATGATAACAGTAATGATACCCGTAGTAATGGTAACAATGATGATGGTGGTAGTAGGAAATATATAAATAGGAGCAAGAATAAGAATGGTAGTAATGGTAAATATGAATAATGATAATGATGCTAATGATAATAATGATGACGAAAATAACTATGACAATAGCAGTGATAATAACGCTGATGATGATGATTATGATGATGATATTATAACAATAATACTAACTAGAAACACTCAGCGAACGCATACCTCCGCCAGAGGTATGATGCAATACAAATATTCACACTTGAAGAAATTCTTTAAGATCAACTCTTTCTCAAGTACACTGGTGACGTCCGTCTTTCCCTATCTCGCAATGCTAATGATTTCTCTCTCTCTCTCTCTCTCTCTCTCTCTCTCTCTCTCTCTCTCTCTCTCTCTCTCTCTCTCTCTCTCTCTCTCTCTCTCTCTCTCTCTCTCTCTCTCCAGATCTAAAAAAAAAGAAAAACAAAATCCTGGATCCGGACCAAGATCAGGATCACCACAAAAATGGCATCTAAGTTGGGCTAAGACTCACCAAAGAACAAACAAACTAACTACTGCTAATGTTAATAATGATGATAATGATAATGAAAATGATAATAATAATAATAATGATAATAACAATTTAAAAAAAATGATAAAATAAAATGATAATAATAATAATAATGCCAGTATGATGTTGATACTGATAATAACAAGAATGATGATTATGATGATAAGAATGATAATAACAATAATAATAATTATTATTATTATCATTATTATTATCATTATTATTGTTATTATGTTTATTACTATTATTATCATTATTATTATTATTATTATTATTATTATTATTATTACTATTATTATTATTATTATTATTATTATTATTATTACTATTATTATTATTATTATTATTATTATTATTATTATTATTATTATTATTATTATTATTACTATTATCATTATTATTGTTTTTATTATTATAATGAGTATTATTATGGTCATTATTATGATTATCATTTTAATTGACATAATGATAATAATAATGATGGTGATGATATTTAATGATAATAGTAATAATATTATCAATAATATTAATAATGATGATGATAATTATCATTATCATCATTATCATTATTATAATCATCATCATTATCATTATCATTAATCATACTAATAATAGCAAAAATAATGACAATGATGACAATGATAATGATAATAACAATGATAATAGTGATGAAAATAATTTTTAAATGATACTGGTAATAACAATGATAATCATAATGACAATGATCATCATACCATAAGTCTGTTTGATGATGATGATAATAACAGCGATGATGATTATGAACATGATGGTAAGAACAAAAGCAACAATGAAGAATATTATTATAACTATGGTATTGATGATAGCAAATGATATTAAATCAATGATGGCAATGTTGATAACCAGATATAATGATATTGATATCAAAAGTAGTAATTATGATAATGATTACACTAATTGTGTCTACAGTGTAACTACTCTAGCACTGCAATTAATATTGATGAAATGAACATGATGCTACAGGCAACCATTTCTAGAAATATAAAGAGAAGATGGGTTATTACTGTTCATAATCGTAATCTTCGAAATTACGTGTTTCTGATGAAGATTAGGGCACCGAAATGTTAATTACAAATCTAGTCTTGTGATATTAGTCATTCCAGCCATGTCCATTTTCAGCAAAGGCCAAAATTAACTCTTCCGTCAGAGGTTTTTTAAAAATCTTAATTATGAAAAAAATGAGGAGGGTGAAAAGTAGGAGGAAGAGGAGGATTGGTAATAGTAATAACGATATTGATAACGTTGATGATGACAATAATGATGATAATTAACAATGATAACAATGTTCATAATGATACCATTAACAGAAATGTAAATGGTAATGGTTGTCATCATGACGATGATGATGATAATGGTAGCGGTAATAATGATAGCTATAATAATAATGTTGATAATGATAATAATGATGATAGTCATAATACGAAAAATAATGATAATATTCATAGCAATGATAATGATAATGATGATAATAATAATGATAATAATGATAATAATAATGTTGATAATAATGATAATGATGATAGTAATGATAATAATGATAATAATGATAGTAATGATAATTATGATAATAATGATAAAGATAATAATAACAATGATGATAATGATAAAATCATTATAATTCTCTTTATTATTATCAAAATAATGATAATAATTGAAAGAATAATGATCATCAAAATAATAGCAATTATTATCATCATTAAAATAATGATAGTAATAATAATAATAATGACAGTAATAGTGATTATAATGATAATGATTATCATAATAGTAATAGTAATGATGAGAATAATAATAATAATGAAAATAGTATTGATGATGATGAGGAGGAGGATTGTGATGATAATGATGATGATGATGTTGATAGTAATAATAATGATAATGAAAATAATAAAGACGATAATGATAATAACAATGATAATAACGGTTATGATAATAATGATAATAGTAGTGACGATAATAATAATAGTAATGATAATAATAATAATAACAACAATAATTATTGTAATGATGATAATGATGATAACAGTAATAATATTAGTAATAATAGTTGCAGTAAAAATAATGATGATAATGATTATAATAATGCTAGAGAAAAAATAACGAAAAATAATAATAATAACATCGATAATGATATTAATAATGATAATGGTAATAATAATGATAATAATAATAATAATAATAATAATAGTAATAATAATAATAATGATAATAATGATAATAATAATAACAATGATAATAACAATAATAATAATAATAATAATAATAATAATAATAATAATAATAATAATAATAATAATAATAATAATAATAATAATAATAATAATAACAACAACAACAATAATAATAATAATAATAATAATAATAATAATAATAATAATGATAATAGTAATAGCAATAACAAAAACATAAGTGATAATTATAACAATGACGACAATAAACGTCAAAGCATAAAAAAACACGCAACCGCAAAACAAAACAAAAAATCTAACAACAAAACATCAACTAGACAAAGCAAACAAACAACAATGAACAACAACAACAGCAACATGAACCTGAATGACAACGTAGTCAACACATACAACATGATCACCGCATGACATCATACTCGCAATAACACTGAGGATGGAACTGAGACGGTAAGAGAGAGGGAATGTGTAAGAATTGGGGGGGAAGTATTAAAAGTGGAAATTAAGGGAGAGGAGATGAAGGAAGGGAATGAGAGAGAGGGGGAAGGGACTGGAGGACAAGAAGGGGAAAGGGTGGAGCAGTTTAGGGGAAAATAACAACCATGATTATTGGGAATCAGAACGTAGATGATGGTAATGGTGGTAATTATAATGATTATAACAGCGATGATAATATCAACAGGTCAAGAATGATTATCATAATGTTGGTAAAATAATACAATTACTAACAGTAATAGCAATAATAGTAATGATAATGATAATAATTATTATTATTATTACTATTATTATTATTATAATTATAATTATAATAATAATAATAATAACAATAATAATCATATAAGATAATGATAATGATAATGAGGAAAATAATGATAATGATAATGATAATAATGATAATATTAATAATGATGATAATGATATTAATGATAATAATAATAATAATAATAATAATAAGGATAAG
>NC_091555.1:32708508-32711008 GCF_042767895.1 Penaeus vannamei
TGAAGTTGTAAGAGAGGGAATGGGTATTTTTGGAAGCGGGGGAAGTGGTACGCGGGGAGGGTGAGGCGACTGGAAGGGAATGCGGGTATGGGAAGCGGATAGCGGTCGGGTATTCGGATACCTATATACCCGTCCGGAAGACATTGCCCTGCGTGTGAAGTTTTTGTTTGTTGTCGTATATGATGCGTGTGTCGGGTTGTTGGTAGAAGGAATTATGGGAACGTGTTTTTGTTGTTGTTTGTGTGTGTACGTGTTTGTGGTGTGAAGGGGGTCTGGGTACCTGCGTCTGTATATCTGTGTGTATATGTATGTATGTGCATGTGTATCTGTGCGACGTGTGTGTGTGTGTGTGTGTGTGTGTGTGTGTGTGTGTGTGTGTGTGTGTGTGTGTGTGTGTGTGTGTGTGTATGTGTATGTATATGTGTGTGTGTGTGCGTGCGTGCGCGTCTGCATGTGTGTGTGTTGGTTCGCATATGACGGGAAGCAAGAGTTTAATCCCAAGAATTTGTATGTGCATGAATACATCTTGCCAACGGGTACACTATCTCATAAAGCACAATAATTTAACACATTTTACCAGCAAAGTTTTTCCTGTTTTTTATTACTTCCAATTCAGACAGATCATTTTCTCGTTTTCTTTCTTTCCTTGCTCTTCATCTGATAGAGAGACAAAGAGAGAGAGGGGGAGGAGGAGGAGAGGGAGAGGGAGAGGGAGAGGGAGAGGGAGAGGGAGAGGGAGAGGGAGAGAGAGAGAGAGAGAGAGAGAGAGAGAGAGAGAGAGAGAGAGAGAGAGATGGAGAGGGAGAGAGAGGGGGAGGAGGGGAGAGGAGAGAGAGAGAGAGAGAGAGAGAGAGAGAGAGAGAGAGAGAGAGAGAGAGAGAATGAGAGAGGGGGAGAGGGAAAGATGAAGGGAGGGAGGGAGAGGGAGAGAGGGGGGGAGGGGGATAGGGAGAGTGAGAGATGGGAGAGAGGGGGAGATGGGTTGGGAGAGGGGGAGGAGGGATAGGGAGAGTGAGAGAGAGGGGGGAGAGGGGTTGGGGTAGGGAGAGAGAGAGAGAGAGAGAGAGAGAGAGAGAGAGAGAGAGAGAGAGAGAGAGAGAGAGAGAGAGAGAGAGAGAGGGGGGATAGGGAGAGAGAGAGAGAGAATGAGAGTGGGGAGGGAGGGAGAGAGGAGAGAGAGAGAGGGGGAGGGGGGATAGGGAGAGAGAGAGATGGGAGAGAGGGAGATGGGTTGGGAGAGGGGGAGGAGGGATAGGGAGAGAGAGAGAGGGGAGAGGGGTTGGGGTAGAGAGAGAGAGAGAGAGAGAGAGAGAGAGAGAGAGAGAGAGAGAGAGAGAGAGAGAGAGAGAGAGAGAGAGAGAGAGAGAGAGAGAGAGAGAGAGAGAAAGAAAGAATGAGAGAGAGAGAGAGAGAATGAGAGAGGGGGAGAGGGAAAGAGGGAGGGAGGGAGGGAGGGAGAGGAGACAGACAGAGAGAGAGAGAGAGAGAGAGAGAGAGAGAGAGAGAGAGAGAGAGAGAGAGAGAGAGAGAGAGGAGGGAGAGGGAGAGGGAGAGAGAGAGGGGGAAGGGGGAGAGAAAGAGAGAGAGGGGAGGGAGAAGGATCAAGGGGATGGGGGAGACAAATATGCAAACAAACAGGCAGCCAGACAGTCAGACTGACAGACTGTTAGCTGACTGACTGACAGACGGACATGGTGACTGACTGACTTGACCTACTGATAGTCCAGTACACGAGAAATGAATCTTCACTTGATTTTATTGATAATAACTATACGTTTTTACACTAAATGAACTTTCAAAACTACAATTTCACAAAACTCCAAACAAATTCAGCGGGTCAGGGACGATTGGCAACGATATCGATTGCTCTTATGGACGAGAACAATACAGAGCCTGTACATAAAATCGCCCTTCCGGATCCTTGTGGCATAATCTCTTCTTGCACCCGCTGGACCGAAAATTCCCTCATATCATCAAACTAGGGCTCCAACAGACAAAATAATTGTTCTTGGTTACTTCAGGCTCGTATTTCAACGCTGACACATTTTATTACTCAATGATTAGGCAATGAGGACGCACTCAACTGCAGTTAAATCATACTTGAGCGCTCGTTATGCTTTTGGACCTCGCGAGGCGGCGGATGTGTGGCAAGGACGTGCTTCGGCGCCAGTGAACCATGGTCGAAACTCACATCCGATTCGAAGCGCCGCCTCGACCTTGCCTGCCCTGCATGGCGATCCCCCTGTGGCCTCGGAGGGGCTTCTCTCAATTCTTCTTCATCATAGCTAAGGTTCCTCGACACAGAACTTGCTGATTATGCTGTATGTCCTCATCTCAACTTGTTATTTAATGGAGTAATATGGTGAAATGCTGAATACTTGTGCGTGACTTACGCCCACAGGACACCGTATGTAATGGCTTGTTCATCAAGGACGAGTTGTAGCTTGAGGGTGTTTGTCTGTATCTTAGCTAATGCGATCGCCGCCTCGTGATTCATGCA
>NC_091555.1:32716008-32726008 GCF_042767895.1 Penaeus vannamei
TAATACTGAATGGTGTTGGAGGTAATACTGAATGGTGTTGGAGGTAATATTGAATGGTGTTGGAGGTAATACTGAATGGTGTTGGAGGTAATACTGAATGGTGTTGGAGGTAATACTGAATGGTGTTGGAGGTAATATTAAATGGTGTTGGAGGTAATATTGAATGGTGTTGGAGGTAATACTGAATGGTGTTGGAGGTAATACTGAATGGTGTTGGAGGTAATACTGAATGGTGTTGGAGGTAATATTGAATGGTGTTGGAGGTAATACTGAATGGTGTTGGAGGTAATACTGAATGGTGTTGGAGGTAATACTGAATGGTGTTGGAGGTAATATTAAATGGTGTTGGAGGTAATATTGAATGTTGTTCGAGGTAATATTGAATGGTGTTGCAGGTAATATTGAATGGTGTTGGAGATAACATTGAATGGTGTTGGAGGTAATATTGAATGGTGTTGGAAGTAATATTGAATAGTGTTCGAGGTAATATTAAATGGTGTTGGAGGTAATATTGAATGGTGTTGCAGGTAATATTGAATGGTGTTGGAGGTAATATTGAATGGTGTTGCAGGTAATATTGAATGGTGTTGGAGGTAATATTGAATGGTGTTGGAGGTAATATTGAATGGTGTTGGAGGTAATATTAAATGGTGTTGCAGGTAATATTGAATGGTGTTGGAGATAACATTGAATGGTGTTGGAGGTAATATTGAATGGTGTTGCAGGTAATATTGAATGGTGTTGGAGATAACATTGAATGGTGTTGGAGGTAATATTGAATGGTGTTGGAGGTAATATTAAATGGTGTTGCAGGTAATATTGAATGGTGTTGGAGATAACATTGAATGGTGTTGGAGGTAATATTGAATGGTGTTGCAGGTAATATTGAATGGTGTTGGAGGTAACATTGAATGGTGTTGGAGGTAATATTGAATGGTGTTGGAGGTAACATTGAATGGTGTTGGAGGTAACATTGAATGGTGTTGGAGGTAATATTGAATGGTGTTGGAAGTAATATTGAATAGTGTTCGAGGTAATATTAAATGGTGTTGGAGGTAATATTGAATGGTGTTGCAGGTAATATTGAATGGTGTTGGAGGTAATATTGAATGGTGTTGGAGGTAATATTGAATGGTGTTGCAGGTAATATTGAATGGTGTTGGAGGTAATATTGAATGGTGTTGGAGGTAATATTGAATGGTGTTGGAGGTAATATTGAATGGTGTTGGAGGTAACATTGAATGGTGTTGGAGGTAATATTGAATGGTGTTGGAGGTAACATTGAATGGTGTTGGAGGTAATATTGAATGGTGTTGGAAGTAATATTGAATAGTGTTCGAGGTAATATTAAATGGTGTTGGAGGTAATATTGAATGGTGTTGCAGGTAATATTGAATGGTGTTGGAGGTAATATTGAATGGTGTTGGAGGTAATATTGAATGGTCTTGGAGGTAATATTGAATGGTGTTGGAGGTAATATTGAATGGTGTTGGAGGTAATATTGAATGGTGTTGCAGGTAATATTGAATGGTGTTGGAGGTAATATTGAATGGTGTTGGAGGTAATATTGAATGGTGTTGCAGGTAATATTGAATGGTGTTGGAGGTAATATTGAATGGTGTTGGAAGTAATATTGAATAGTGTTCGAGGTAATATTAAATGGTGTTGGAGGTAATATTGAATGGTGTTGGAGGTAATATTGAATGGTGTTGGAAGTAATATTGAATAGTGTTCGAGGTAATATTAAATGGTGTTGGAGGTAATATTGAATGGTGTTGGAAGTAATATTGAATAGTGTTCGAGGTAATATTAAATGGTGTTGGAGGTAATATTGAATGGTGTTGGAGGTAATATTGAATGGTGTTGGAAGTAATATTGAATAGTGTTCGAGGTAATATTAAATGGTGTTGGAGGTAATATTGAATGGTGTTGGAAGTAATATTGAATAGTGTTCGAGGTAATATTAAATGGTGTTGGAGGTAATATTGAATGGTGTTGGAGGTAATATTGAATGGTGTTGGAGGTAATATTGAATGGTGTTGGAGGTAATATTGAATGGTGTTGGAGGTAATATTGAATGGTGTTGGAGGTAATATTGAATGGTGTTGGAGGTAATACTGAATGGTGTTGGAGATAACATTGAATGGTGTTGGAGGTAATATTGAATGGTGTTGGAGGTAATATTAAATGGTGTTGGAGGTAATACTGAATGGTGTTGGAGATAACATTGAATGGTGTTGGAGGTAATATTGAATGGTGTTGCAGGTAATATTGAATGGTGTTGGAGATAACATTGAATGGTGTTGGAGGTAATATTGAATGGTGTTGGAGGTAATATTGAATGGTGTTGCAGGTAATATTGAATGGTGTTGGAGATAACATTGAATGGTGTTGGAGGTAATATTGAATGGTGTTGGAGGTAATATTGAATGGTGTTGGAGGTAATATTGAATGGTGTTGGAGGTAACATTGAATGGTGTTGGAGGTAATATTGAATGGTGTTGGAGGTAATATTGAATGGTGTTGGAGGTAATATTGAATGGTGTTGGAGGTAATATTGAATGTTGTTGGAGGTAATATTGAATGGTGTTGGAGGTAATATTGAATGGTGTTGGAGGTAATACTGAATGGTGTTGGAGGTAATAATGAATGGTGTTGGAGGTAATATTGAATGGTGTTGGAGGTAATATTGAATGGTGTTGGAGGTAATACTGAATGGTGTTGGAGGTAATACTGAATGGTGTTGGAGGTAATACTGAATGGTGTTGGAGGTAATACTGAATGGTGTTGGAGGTAATATTGAATGCTGTTGGAGGTAATGATGAATGGTGTTGGAGGTAATACTGAATGGTGTTGGAGGTAATAATGAATGGTGTTGGAGGTAATATTGAATGGTGTTGGAGGTAATATTGAATGGTGTTGGAGGTAATACTGAATGGTGTTGGAGGTAATACTGAATGGTGTTGGAGGTAATATTGAATGCTGTTGGAGGTAATATTGAATGGTGTTGGAGGTAATATTGAATGGTGTTGGAGATAACATTGAATGGTGTTGGAGGTAATACTGAATGGTGTTGGAGGTAATAATGAATGCTGTTGGAGGTAATATTGAATGGTGTTGGAGGTAATATTGAATGGTGTTGGAGGTAATACTGAATGGTGTTGGAGGTAATATTGAATGGTGTTGCAGGTAATATTAAATGGTGTCGAGGGTAATATTGAATGGTGTTCGAGTTAATATTGAATGGTGTTGGAGGTAATATTGAATGGTGTTCGAGGTAATATTGAATGGTGTTGCAGGTAAAATTGAATGGTGTTGGAGATAACATTGAATGGTGTTGGAGGTAATACTGAATGGTGTTGGAGGTAATATTGAATGGTGTTGGAGGTAATATTGAATGGTGTTGGAGGTAATGCTAAATGGTGTTGGAGGTAATGCTAAATGGTGTTGGAGGTAATGCTAAATGGCGTTGGAGGTACTGTTGGCTGGTGTTGGAGGTAAAGCTAAATGGTGTTGGAGGTAATGCAAAATGGTGTTGGAGGTAATGCTAAATGGTGTTGGAGGTAATGTTGACTGGTGTTGGAGGTAATGCTAAATGGTTTTGGGAGTAATGTAGGCTGGTGTTGGAGTAATGTTGCCTGGTGTTGGCGGTAATGACTGATGTTTTAGGTAATGTTGGTTGGTGTTGTAGGTAATGTTGGTTGGTGTTGGAGGTAATGTCGAGGGGTGTTGGAGGTAATGTTAGTTGGTGTTGGAGGTAATGTTGACTGGTGTTGGAAGTAATATTGAATGGTATTGGAGGTAATGCTAAATGGTGTTAGAAGTAATATTGGATGGTGTTGGAGGTAATGTTGGATGGTGTTGGAGTAATGTTGACTGGTGCTGGAGGAAATGTTGATTGGTGTTGGAGGTAATGTTGGATGGTGTTGGAGGTGATGTTGACTGGTGTTGGAGGTAATGTTGGATGGTGTTGGAGGTGATGTTGACTGGTGTTGGAGGTAATGGTGACTAGTGTTGGAGGTAATGTTGACTGGTGTTGGTAATAATGTTGATTGGTGTTGGAGTTGGTGTCTGGTATTGTAGGTAATGTTGCTTGGTGGAGATAATGTTGGCTGGTGTTGGAGGTGATGTTGGCTGGTGTTGGAGGTGATGTTGGTGTTGGAGATAATGTTGACTGGTGTTGGAGATAATGTTGGTTGGTGTTGGAGGTAATGTTCACTGGTGTTGAAGATGATGTTAGTTGGTGTTGTAGGTAATGCTGGTTGGTGCTGGAGGTAATATTGACTGGTTTTGGAGGTAACGTTAGTTGGCGTTGGAGGTTATGTTGACTGGTATCGGAGATAATATTGGTTGGTGTTAGATATAATGTTGGTTGGTGTTAGAGGTAATCTTGGTTGGTGTTGGAGGTAATGCTGACTGGTGTTGATGATAATGTTGGCTGGTGTTGGAGATAATGTTAGTTGGTGGTGGTGATAATGTTGATTGGTGTTGGAGGTGGTGTTGGCTGGTGTTGGAGGTAATGTAAATGTTGAAGGTAATGATAGTGTTGGAGGTGATGGCTGGTTTTGGAGGTAATGTTGGTTGGTGTTGGAGGTGATGTTGGCAGTTGTTGGAGGTGATGTTGGCTGGTGTTGGAGGTAATGTCAACTGGTGTTGGAGATAATGTTAGTTGGTGTTGTAGATAATGTTGGTTGGTGTTGGAGATAATGTTGGTTGGTGTTGTAGGTTGTGTTGGTTGGTGTTGGAGGTAATGTTAGTTGGTGTTGTAGGTAAAGTTGGTTGGTGTTGCTGATAACGTTGGCTGGTGTTGGGGGTAATGTTGGTTGGTTTTGGAGGTAATGTTGCATGGTGTTGGAGGTGATGTTGGCTGGTGTTGGAGGTGATGTTGGCTGGTGTTGGAGGTAATGTTGACTGGTGTTGGAGGTAATGTTGACTGGTGTTGGAGGTAATGTTGACTGGTGTTGGAGGTAATGTTGACTGGTGTTGGAGGTTATGTTGACTGGTGTTGGAGGTAATGTTGACTGGTGTTGGAGGTCACGTTTGCTGGTGTTGGAGGTAATGTTGACTGTTGTTGGAGATTATGTTTGCTGGTGTTGGATGTGATATTGGCTGGTGTTGGAGGCAATGTTGATTGGTGTTGGGGGTAATGTTTGCTGGTGTTGGAGGTGATGTTGACTGGTGTTGGAGGTAAAGTTGACTGGTGTTGGAGGTATTGTTGACTGGTGTTGGAGGTAATGCTGACTGGTGTTGGAGGTAATGTTTCCTGGTGTTGGAGGTAATGTTTGCTGGTGTTGGAAACAATGTTTATTGGTGTTGGAGATAATGTTGGTGTTGGAGATAATGTTGGCTGGTATTGGAAATTATGTTAGTTGGTGTTGGAGATGATGTTGGTTGGTGTTGGAAATAATATTATTTGGTGTTGGAGATAATGTTGGTTGGTGTTGGAGGTGATGTTGACTGGTGTTGGAGGTAATGTTGAATGTTGTTGCAGGCAATGTTGGCTGGTGTTGAAGGTAATGTTGACTGGTGTTGGTGGTAATAGTGACTAGTGTTGGAGGTAATGTTGGCTGGTGTTGAAGGTGATGTTGACTGGTGATGGAGGTAAAGTTGGTTGGTGTTGGAGGTAAAGTTGGCTGGTGTTGGAGGTAAAGTTGGTTGGTGTTGGAGGTAATGTTGACTAGTGTTGGAGGTAATGTTGACTGGTGTTGGAGGCAATGTTGACTGGTGTTGGAGGTAATGTTGACTGGTGCTGAAGGTAATGTTTGCTGGTGTAGAAAGTGATGCTGACTATTGTTGGAGGTAATGTTGACTGGTGTTGGAGGCAATGTTGGCTGGTATTGGAGGTAATGGTGATTGGTGTTGGAGGTAATGTTGACTGGTGTTGGAGGTAATGTTGACTGTTGTTGGAGGTAATGTTGAGTGGTGTTAGTGGTAATTTTGAATGGTGTTGGAGGTAATGTTAACTGGTGTTGGAGCTGATGTTGACTGGTGTTGGAGGTAATGTTGGCTTGTGTTAGAGGTGATGTTGGCTTGTGTTGGAGGTAATGATGAATGGTGTTAGAGGTAATGTTGGCTGTTGTTGAAGGTGATGTTGGCTTGTGTTGGAGGTGAGGTTGACTGGTGTTGGAGGTGATGTTGACTGGTGTTGGAGTTAATGTTGGCTGGTGTTGAAGGCGATGTTGGCGGGTGTTGGAGGTAATGCTGACTGGTGTTGGAAGTGATGTTGACCGGTGTTGGAGGTAAAGTTGACTGGTGTTGGAGGTAATGTTGACTGGTGTTGGAGGTAATGTTGACTGGTGTTGGAAGTAATGTTAATTGGTGTTGGAAGTAATGTTTGTTGGTGTTGGAGGTAATGTTGACTGGTGTTGGGTGTAATGTTGGCTTGTGTTGGAGGTAATGTTAGCTGGTGTTGAAGGCGATGTTGGCTGGTGTTGAAGGTGATACTGGCTGGTGTTGAAAGTCATGTTGGCTTGTGTTGGAGGTAATTTTGGCTTGTGTTGGAAGTAATGTTGGCTGGTGTTGAAGGTGATGTTGGTTGGTGTTGAAGGTGATGCTAGCTGGTGTTGGAGGTAATGTTGACTGGTGTTGGAGGTGATGTTGACTGGTGTTGGAGGTGATGACTGGTGTTGGAGGTAATGTTGACTGGTCTTGGAGTTAATGTTGACTGGTGTTGGAGGTAATGTTGACTGGTGTTGGCGATTATGTTGAATGGTGTTGGAGGTAATGTTGGCTTCTGTTGGAGGTAATGTTGGATGGTGTTGAAGGCGATGTTGGCTGGTGTTGAAGGTGATGTTGGCTGGTGTTGATGGTGATGTTGGTTGGTGTTGTAGGTAATGTTGACTGGTGCTGGAGGTAATGTTGAATGATATTGGAGGTAATGTTGACTGGTGTAGGAGGTAATATTGAATGGTGTTGGAGGTAATGTTGACTGGTGTTGAAGGTGATATTGGCTGGTGTTGGAGGTAATGTTGACATGTGTTGGAGGTAATGTTGACTGGTGTTGGAGGTGATGTTGAATGGTTTTGGATGTAATGTTGGCTTGTGTTGAAGGTAATGTTGGCTGGTGTTGAAGGCGATGTTGACTGGTGTTGAAGGTGATGTTGGCTGGTGTTGGAGGTGATGTTGACTGGTGTTGGAGGTGATATTGACTGGTGTTGGAGCTAATGTTGACTGGTGTTGGAGGTAATGTTGACTGGTGTTGGAGGTAATGTTGACTGGTGTTGAAGGTGATGTTGAATGGTTTTGGATGTAGTGTTGGCTTGTGTTGGAGGTAATGTTGGCTGGTGTTGAAGGCGATGTTGGCTGGTGTTGGAGGTGATGTTGACTGATGTTGGAGGTAATGTTGAATGGTGTTGAAGGCGATGTTGACTGGTGTTGAAGGTGATGTTGACTGGTGTTGGAGGTAATGTTGGCTTGTGTTGGAGGTAATGTTGACTAATGTTGAATGTTGACTGGTCTTGAAGGTGATTTTGACTGGTGTTGAAGGTGATGTTGGCTGGTGTTGGAGGTAATGCTGACTGGTGTTAGAGGTGATGTTGACTGGTTTTGGAGGTAATGTTGACTGGTACTGGAGGTAATGTTAATTGGTGTTGGAGGGAAGGTTGACTGGTGTTGGAGGTAATGTTAACTGGTGTTGGAGGTGATGTTGACCGGTGTTGGAGGTAATGTTGACTGGTGTTAGAGGTAATGTTGACTGGTATTGGAGGTAATGTTAACTGGTGTTGGAGGTAATGTTGGCTTGTGTTGGAAGTAATGTTGGCTGGTGTTGAAGGCGGTGTTGGTTGGTGTTGAAGGTGATGCTGGCTGGTGTTGAAGGTCATGTTGACTGGTGTTGGAGGTAATGTTAACTGGTGTTGTAAGTAATGCTGACTAGTACTGGAGGTAATGTTGGTTTGTGTTAGAGGTAATGTTGGCTGGTGTTGAAGGAGATGTTGGCTGGTGTTGAAGGTGATACTGGCTGATGTTGAAGGTCATGTTGACTGGTGTTGGAGGTAATGTTGACTGGTGTTGGAGGTAATGTTGACTGGTGTTGGAGGTAATGTTCACTGGTGTTGGAGATTATGTTGAATGGTGTTGGAGTTAATGTTGGCTTGTGTTGTACGTAATGTTGGCTGGTGTTGAAGGCGATGTTGGCTGGTATTGAAGGTGATGTTGGCTGGTGTTTAAGGTGATGTTGGTTGGTGTAGGTAATGTTGACTGGTGTTGTAGGTAATGTTGACTGGTGTTGTAGGTAATGTTGACTGGTGTTGGAGGTAATGTTGGCTGGCTTTGAAGGCGATGTTGGCTGGTGTTGGAAGTGATGTTGGCTGGTGTTGAACGCGATGTTGGTTAGTGTTGAAAGTGATGTTGGTTGGTGTTGGAGGTGATGTTGGTTGGTGTTGAAGCTGATATTGGTTGGTGTTGTATGTAATGTTAGCTTGTGTTGGAGGTAATGTTGCCTGGTGTTGGAGGTAATGTTGGCTGGTGTTGAAGGCGATGTTGGCTGATGTTGGAAGTGATGTTGGCTGGTGTTGAAGGTAATGTTGGCTGGTGTTGAAGGTGATGTTGGTTGGTGTTGGAGGTAATGTTGGCTTGTGTTGGAGGTAATGTTGACTGGTGTTGAAGGTGATGTTGGCTGGTGTTGGAGGTAATGTCGACTGGTCTTGAAGGTAATGTTGGCTGATGGTGAAACTGATGTTGGCTGCTGTTGGAATTAATGTTTACTGGTGTTGAAGGTGGTGTTGGTTGGTGTTGGAGGTAATGTTGACTGGTGTTGAATGCGGTGTTGGCTGGTGTTGGAGGTGATGTTGACATGTGTTGGAGGTGATGTTGACTGGTGTTGGAGGTAATGTTGACTGGTGTTAGAGGTAATGTTGGCTGGCGTTGGAGGTAAAGTTGACTGGTGTTGGAGGTGATGTTGAATGGTGTTGGAGGTAATGTTGGCTGGTGTTGAAGGCGATGTTGGCTGGTGTTGAAGGTGATGACTGGTGTTGGAGGTGATGTTGAATGGTGTTGGAGGTAATGTTGGCTTGTGTTGGAGGTAATGTTGGCTGGTGTTGAAGGCGATGTTGGCTGGTGTTGAAGGTGATGTTGACTGGTGTTGGAGGTAATGTTGACTGGTGTTGGAGGTGATGTTGACTGGTGTTGTAGGTAATGTTGGCTTGTGTTGGAGGTAATGTTGGTTTTTGTTGGAGGTAATGTTGGGTGGTGTTGAAGGCGATATTGGTTGGTGTTGAAGGTGATGTTGGCTGGTGTTGAAGGTAATGGTGACTGGTGTTGGAGGTAATGTTGTCTGGTGTTGGAGGTAATGTTGGCCTGTGTTAGAGGTAATGTTGGCTTGTGTTGGAGGTAATGTTGGCTGGTGTTGAAGGCGATGTTGGTTGGTGTTGAAAGTCATGTTGGCTGGTGTTGAAGGTAATGTTGACTGGTGTTGGAGGTAATGTTGACTGGTATTGGAGATGATGTTGACTGATGTTGGAGGTAATGTTGACTGGTGTTGGAGATTTTGTTGAATGGTGTTGGAGGTAATGTTGACTTGTGTTGGAGGTAATGTTGGCTAGTGTTGAAGGCGATGTTGGCTGGTGTTGGAAGTGATGTTGGCTGGTGTTGAAGGCGATGTTGAATGGTGTTGGAAGTAATGTTGGCTTGTGTTGGAGGGGATGTTGGCTGGTGTTGGAAGTAATGTTGGCTTGTGTTGAAGGTGATGTTGGAGGTGATGTTGGCTGGTGTTGAAGGTGATGTTGGTTGGTGTTGGAGGTAATGTTGTCTTGTGTTGGAGATAATGTCGACTGGTGTTGAAGGTAATGTTGACTGTTGTTGGAGGCAATGTTGGCTGGTATTGGAGGTAATGTTGACTAGTGTTGGAGGTGATGTTGACTGGAGTTGGAGATAATGTTGGCTGGTGTTGGAGGTAATGTTGACTGGTGTTGGAGGTGATGTTGACTGGTGTTGGAGGTAATGTTGGCTTGTGTTGGAGGTAATGTTGGCTGGTGTTGAAGGCGATGTTGGCTGGTGTTGGAGG
>NC_091555.1:32761008-32763508 GCF_042767895.1 Penaeus vannamei
ATATATATATACACATATATATCTGTGTGTGTGTGTGTGTGTATGTATGTATGTATGTATATGTATATATATATGCATGTATATAAGTATATACATACATACATACATATAGATAAAGATAGATAGATAGATATAGATATATATGTACATATATATATATATATATATATATATATATACATATATATATATATATATATATATATATATATATATATATATATATATATAGAGAGAGAGAGAGAGAGAGAGAGAGAGAGAGAGAGAAAGAGAGAGAGATGCATATATATATATATATATATATATATATATATATATATATATATATATATATATATATATATATATATATATATATATACACACATATATATATGTGTGTGTGTGTACATATATATATATATATATATATATATATATATATATATATATATATATATATATATATATATATATATATATATATATATATATATATATATATATGTACATATATACATAATCAGAGAGAAGAGAAGATAGCAAGAACCTTCATCTAATAAGCGTACATCAGGCCGTGTCTCAAGATTCGCACAGGACTGGCTAATGAACAAATTAATTCATTGACTGCGTGGCACCGGGCGCTGCGAAATTAAAAGCTCATTTGAAGAAGCGACCTTAAATTATGGTGACAGTTACTCTGCCTCTTTGGATGGTCTTTAGGTAACATCACCACAGACGACCTTAAAATAAATGGCTGTATGTGTAAATATGCTATTAATATTAACATATAATATGTATTTTATTAGTACTTTGCAATGTCATTATCTAAGGCTTAGTATATTCCTTGACTATTATTGTACATGATAATAATGAGATATGTTGAAGGAATCGACTGATGATGATAGTAATGATAATGGTGATGACACTGGTATTAATATTGATAATGGAAATAATGATAATAGTTAAATCAGCAACAACAACAATAATAATCATAACAACAATGTTGATGGTAATGATAATAATGATGATAATACAACAACAACAATAATGATATTAATAATAATAATAATAACAACGATAATACTGATGAGGATGATAATGATAAGAAATATGAATAATGATCCTAATAATAATCATAATGGCAATGACAATGATACTTATATTGACAATGATGATGGTAATGATGATAATGATGATGATAATGATGATGGTAATTGTAATTGTAATATAGATAATCGTAAACATAACAATGAAAATAAATATTATTATAATGGTAACAATGATAATGATAAAACAATGAAAATAATATTGATAATAGTAATAATAATAATGATTATGATAATAATAACAGGTATGATTATGATAGTGGTAATTATTCCAACATTATCAGCAATAATGATTATAATATATTTGATAATTATAGTCATAACAAATTCTTATGATAATGATGATAACTTTTATATTTATAGTAATAACAACATTTTATAACAATAATGATGATTTGGAATTACAATAATGATATTAATAATAATGATACTAATGATAATGAAAATGAAAATATTCTCCTTTTCCATTTACATCAAGCAAGGGAAGAAAACCAGCAAAGCGTTTGAAATCTGCTTGCTAAATGACAATAACCCCCCCCCTCCACTCCCTGTTCTCCCCCCCCCTCCCCGTCCACACAGGGCCTCCTCCCACACCCCCGTCTACCCAGGACCTTCCTGCACCCTCCACCCAGGTCTTCCTTCCACTCACCCCTCCACCTAGGCCCTGTCCCACACTCTCTCTATCCTGGGCCTCCCCCGCATCCTCTCCACCCAGGGCCTCCTTCCACTCCTCCCTCCGCCAGGGACTTCCCCCCCTCCCCTACTCTCCTTCCACCCGGGCCCCTCACCCACACACCCGTACACCTAGGCCCTTCTCCCCCATACCCTCTTCCATCGGGCACCCAGGTACACTCCCCCCCTCTCCCTCTACCTACCCAGCTCGTATTCCCCAACCTCTGCCTCCAACACCCCCCCCCCCCTCCTATCCGCTCTATCTCTCCCCGTCTTTCTATCTCGTGCTTCAACATCTTAACCCCCATCAATAACCACTGCCCCAGGACCACGAACCCGTTACTCCCCCACCACAACTACAACTCCCCCACCACAATCCCATCTCCCCACCACAACTCCTATTCCGCCGCCACGACCCCTACTCCTCCACCACAACCACAGTTCCCCTAACACAACTCTCCCGCCACAATTCCCCCACCACAACCTCCATTTCCCCAATACAACAACAACTGCCCCTCATAACCCCTACTCTCCCACCACAACCACAACTCCCCCACCAGAACCCCATTCCCCCAACACAATCACAGCTCCCTCACCACAACCCCAGCTCCCTCATTACAATCCCAAATCCCCCCACCACAGCGCCCTTATCCCCTACCTTCACTCATTTTACCCATCACTCCTTCCGTTTCCTCACTGATTTTCTCCCTATTCTCTCCTTCTTACCTACATCCCCCTCG
>NC_091555.1:32768508-32771008 GCF_042767895.1 Penaeus vannamei
TTCCCACACTGGAAGGCGCCCTCGTGGACTGCTTTCATGCGTGACTCGGGATGTGCGAGCGAAATGGTATTCTATAGCTTTAATTTCCCTTTTTTATTTGAGAGAACAAAGTTTACAAGGGAGAAAAATGAATCATCGCAGGTATCACTGAATGAGCACAAATTTCAGTGGAGACAGATATTAATAGAACTGTTATTAGTTTCGTTGATAGCATAATCAATGAAAAAGAAAAACAATATGGGCATCTGCAATTTCATTTTTGCATTTAGCTTCACTCCTTTCGTCAGAAATATATACAAAATCCGTCTCGACGACCATATTTTCATATCTGATCCAGTCACCTGTTCACTCGTCCTTGATATATCTTATAGAGTAACGCCCCTAATAATAATACCAATAATAATAATGATCAATATCAACAACTTATCCGTATTGTTGCCATCAATTTGCTATCGTCATGACAGCCAACACATCAGCCGACCTGTCACGATAAACGCTTGGTTGCTCACCTGTTCATTTGCCTTCCCTTGCTTTCCTGCCACCTGTGTAATACTATACGCGTAAATGCTCAACAGACCAGACACACAGCTGCCTGCTTGTTTATCAAACAGCATGCTAACCTGCCTGTCAAGTGACGTGATTCTTCTGCCGTAGTATGAGCCAACCTACCATTATTTTTCGTGTTTTTTTCAAGTTCAGAATGAGATGAATTTCATGTGTTGGTGTGGCCGTGCACCTTTCCCGCCAGTGGTTCTAATCCACCTCTTGCTCGCGGGCCAATGGACGTCTTGAGTGTCGGTTCAAGTGCAAGACGTCTTGGTGCTGAGTTGATGGGACTGCGTGTCGACTGCCGGCCCAGGGTGTTTGTTTTTGTGTTCTTCCGTCGATTCTTTTTGAGTTGTTCTGCAAAAAATAATGTCTTTGTTGAAAAGGCATAGAAAGATATCTTATATCAAAAGACTTTGTTTTCATTAGTTGCTTATACATTTTACCTATCACTCGCATTGCATATTGTTGCTATTCCTTTGCTGGAGAATGTAAACATCCCAATTAGCTAGTTGTCCAAGTGCATTTGATGTACATTTCGTTTATGTTTTACTTATTTGCGTACGCCTTTTGGCCGGGGACTTCTAAATGCATAGTTGGCTTCACATCCGTCTACCTGTCCCCCTGCTCGCCTTGCTTGGCCGCCTAACTGCTTGACTTGCTGCCTATCCGCTAGGCAGCGCGCCTTCCTCCCACACGCCCCTCCGCTTGCGTGTTCGCTCACCCACACTCCCGCTCGTCTGCCGTCTTAACCAGTCCGTTTGTTTCTCCCTCAGCCTGTCTAACACAAGCAAGGAATCCCATAAACGCAGTCGAGCAAGCACCACAGCCCCGTGATGCCGACCAGCTTGTTGAGCTTTCCTGGAACTTGCGTGGGCGCGTAAAATTCAGCGCGCGACACCAGGCGCTCGGACACGTCAACATGGCCAGGCGAGTTGCCAACGCGCCTATTACAGTCGACACCTATGTCATCATCGGTGATCTGACAGTTGCTGCATTATACTCTAATTTGCCTTTCGGTGTGGCTTCTAACTCCAGCATAAAAGTCGCCATACCCCAAGGCATGAGATGGGGCAAAGCCGAAGCAATATTTCGCCAACAGTAATGGATGCCGGCGCTGTGCACCCATGGAGTAATTTATACTTGCAGTTTCCCCGCTCCCTTGGTCACAACTTCTTCACTTCAGTCTTATTCTCTCTCTTTCCACCCCTCTATTTTTATTGCTCTTCTTCATGCCTTGTTTTCCTCGTCTTACTCTTGAGGATCGGTTGTTTCCCCCTAGCGTTTCCGCGCATTTATTTTGCTTTGTGATGTTTCCTTGTCTGCATCTTTTTCCCTTCTGTCATCGCATTAATGTTTAATGTGAGTTCGCGTTTATGTTTATTTTTTCTATGTTTTTTATCCCTGTTGTTCTAATCATTATTGTTGTTGTTATCGTTATCATTGCTACTATCATTAATACTAATATTCTCATTATTGTTATCATTATTATTATCATCATCGCAATCTATACCATTGCGTTAAATACCAATGATGTTGCCTTTACCTATTTTCACAACTTTTATTAAGGAAATTTTCGATGACGCCACAACGTAGTGATCAACTACCATATTTTTTGTTGCCATTGGTATTATTGTTATGAATGAAAATATTAATTTTCTTTGGTTTTATCATTACCACCCACAAAAATATTCTTGCTAATTCTTGCTTTAATATTCAGTGCTTAGGATTATATACATTATTCTTACCGATGATGACCACATTTTGTTATTATCCTTGTGATTGTTGTTCTCATTATATCATCACAATCGATGTCATCATGAGTAGGAATGACTACATATTCACCATTATTAGCATGATAAGGATACGTATGGTGACAATAATAATAACAACAGTAATGATAATGATTATGATAATGTTAATTATTATTATTATCATCATTATTGTTATTATT
>NC_091555.1:32793508-32796008 GCF_042767895.1 Penaeus vannamei
AAAGAAGAAAAAAAATAAAGGGGGAGAAGGAGGAGGAGAAAAAGAAGAAAATGGAAGGGGAGGAGGAGAGAAAGCAGAAGAAGAAAATGGAGTGGGAGGGGGAGGAGGAGGAGGAGAGAAAGTAGAATGAGAAGAAAATGGAGGGGAAGAGGAGGAGGGGGGGTATATGAAGGACCATGAAAAGAAGTTACAACAATGAGAATAAGAATAAGCATAAGAATAATCATACGAAAAGTTAGAAAGAACAGACAAAAAACAGCACACCAATACAGCGGTAGCCAAAGAAAACCAAACATTATAGATAAAGAAAACTACATAAAAACAAACCAAAAAGGGGGGGAGAGAGAGAAAAAAGGGGACCCCGACGCCTCGACTGACCCCGCAGCACCCCGCAGATAAGGGCGAGAGCGAGGCGACAGATAGAGAGTCCTTAACAGCATCCCCGCGAACCCGATCTCCGCCGCAGAGACAGTGTCATCTCGGCGCGAGAGGAGGAGGACGCGCGCCGCGACGCCCTCGGGGGGTTTGCAGCCGCTGTCGGATCGAGCGCTTCTTCGGGATGACGGGGGGGAGGGGGGGGTGTAGAGTACTTCATTACATCCTTGCCTTAGATTAGGTGTTCGTGGTGAGGGGTATGGGGTGAGGGATGATAAAGAATTGGTGTTCGTGTACTATACATGAATATATACATTAGGTTAAGCATATGTATATGCATACGTAAACAAACACCCAAGCAAATACAAAAGAAGCAAACATACATAGACAGAGGCAACTTAGACAGAAACACAGAAACGCGCACAAACAGATCAATCCGCATAAACATACGCACACACAAACAAACACAGACACGGACATACAAAAGCGCAGAGGATAAAAGCGCATAATTAAATGAATAAACAAACCCATCTTAATACAACTCATCAGTACAAACAAACGTCCTCCTGTTTTTCTTCGCCGTCACCGGTCTGCTCTTTCTACAGCGAATTCCTTTGCTAAGAACTTTACTAAGACAATCAAGCTGTTTGTCGTCTTTTTTGCACTGGCCAGCACACTCAGAGTGCCTCGCTCATTTGCATACTGCCATAGCCCTCTTCCTCAAGATAGAAAGATATTTCCCTCTACTGCAGGCACCATCACCCTCATCCTCTTCTCACTCTGGCGCTTCAGCCGCCCCCTCACCATCGGCACCCTGATCAGCGCCCGAAGGCCGCCCTCGCCGCCGCCGCCATCGCTGCCTCCGCTGCCACTGCCTCTGCCGCCGCCCTCGCCGCTTCCACCGCCGCCGCGACGTGATCTACGCCGGCATGAATCACCGCCGCCGCAACGAACGGCCAAGGACAATCTTGGAGGCGGGGTCTGGTCCGCCCAAGGGCCCACCGCCTCCGTTGATGTCTTTATACCTCGTTCGTCACCTCGCAGGTCTCCCCGAAGCCGCTAATATCTCCCAAGGAGTTATTTAGAGATATGTCTTCGCGCGATCACAAAGCGCAGTCCCTTAGCGCGTAGTTTAAAGCCCGTTCGAGCCCCTCGCCGCCGACGGAAGCTAATTGCTAAAAGGCAAATGACGAGAAAATAATGCGCACATTAACGTCAGCGAAAGTCTTTGATTTGGAGGCGCGTCCCGTGCGCGGGCTGTCGCGCGTGATCACAGGATACGCCCCGACCGCTAACTCATCTTTTTCTGCGCGCAGGACGAAAAAAGGGACGAGACGGGAAATAAAACCTGATTAAATTTGATCATCAAAGCCAAAGGCACGGAGGGGAGGAGCCACAGCGGCGGGCGATAAGGAAGTATATGATCACACTGTGCTGTAACTACGCTCGCCGCACGACACCCCTTGCTGGCCTGATAATCAACGCGATTATGTTCATCACTGAATGATTATACCCTCATGACTTGCCAGCGTCGCTTAGAACGGGTCAGGCGGTGTGCTCAATGCCTGGGCACAAACGCTCCAAAATAATCCACTTACAATCCAAGTGTTTTTTCTTTCTTTCTTTCTTTCTTTCTTTTTCTTTTTCTTTTTCTTATAGCAAGGGTATTAACTTCTCATCAAATACTTCCTCCTACTACGTCTTCGTCTATTATCTTTCTTTTCCTTTTTTCACACCTTTGGCTTTCTTATCAGAAACTGTGCTTTGCCCCTTCCTCTCCCACTCTACTTAAGTGTTAATGAAAGTGATAATGATTATATAATTAATGAATATGATTATAGAGACAATTATGACAGTGATAATGTTAAGGTAAATTATTTTTATGATGATGAAGATAACGTTACACATAAGCAAGTAAATAGATGAAATAAACAGATAAAACCGAGAAATTCGTCACGGAAATAATACGCTTCCTTTTCTTCTTGCAAATCATTCCTCTCTCCTTCCTTCTCTTCTCCCCCCTCCCTCCACCAACCCCAACACCCCCAACTCCTGTCAAGTCCCCTCCACCCGCTCTTTGTTGCCTCCCTCCCCTCCTCCTCTGGCCGCCTATCCTCCCCACGCC
>NC_091555.1:32803508-32806008 GCF_042767895.1 Penaeus vannamei
CCTCCTCTTGCCAGGACTCCTCTCCTTCGCCTCCTCTTGCCAGGACTCCTCCCCGTCCCCTCCTCTTGCCAGGCCTCCTCTCCTTCCCCTCCTCTTGCCAGGACTCCTCTCCTGTCCCTCCTCTTGCCAGGACTCCTCTCCTCCGCCTCCTCTTGCCAGGACTCCTCTCCTTCCCCTCCTTTTGTCAGGACTCCTCTCCTTCCCCTCCTCTTGTCAGGGCTCCTCTCCTTCCCCTCCTCTTGCCAGGACTCCTCTCCTTCCCCTCCTCTTGCCAGGACTCCTCTACTTCCCTTCCTCTTGTCAGGACTCCTCTCTTTCTCCTCCTCTTGCCAGGACCCCTCTCCTTCCCCTCCTCTTGCCATGACTCCTCTCTTTCTCCTCCTCTTGCCAGGACCCCTCTCCTTCCCCTCCTCTTACCAGGACTCCTCTCCTTCCCCTCCTCTTGTCAGGACTCCTCTCTTTCTCCTCCTCTTGCCAGGCCCCCTCTCCTTCCCCTCCTCTTTCCACAACCCCTCCCCTTCCCCTCCTCTTTCCCGGACTCCTCTCCTTTCCCTTCTCTTGCCAGGACTCCTCTCCTTCCCCTTCTTTTGCCAGGACTCCTCTCCTTCCCCTCCTCTTGCCAGGACTCCTCTCCTTCCCTTTTTTTGCCAGGACTCCTCTCCTTCCCCTCCTCTTGTCAGGACTCCTCTCCTTCCCCTCCTCTTGCCAGGACTCCTCTCCTGTCCCTCCTCTTGCCAGGACTCCTCCCCTTCCCCTCCTCTTGCCAGGACTCCTCTCCTGTCCCTCCTCTTGCCAGGACTCTTCTCCTCCCCCTCCTCTTGCCAGGACCCCTCTCCTTCCCCTCCTCTTGCCAGGACTCCTCTCCTTCCCCTCCTCTTGCCAGGACTCCTCTCCTTTCCCTCCACTTGTCAGGACTCCTCTCCTCCCCCTCCTCTTGCCCGGTCTCCTCTCCTCCCCCTCCTCTTGCCGGGGCTCCTCTCCTCCCCCTCCTCTTGCCAGGACTCCTCTCCTTTCCCTCCTCTTGCCAGGAGTCGTCCCCTTCCCCTCCTCTTGCCAGGACTCCTCTCCTTCCCCTCCTCTTGTCAGGACTGCTGTCCTTTCCCCCCTCTTGCCAGGGCTCCTCTCCTTTCCCCCCTCTTGCCAGGACTCCTCTCCTTTCCCCCATCTTGCCAGGACTCCTCCCCCTCCCCTCCTCTTGCCAGGACTCCTCCCCTTCCCCTCCTCTTGCCAGGACTCCTCCCCTTCCCCTCCTCTTGCCAGGACTCCTCTCCTTCCTTTCCTCTTGCCAGGACTCCTCTCCTTCTCCTCCTCTTGCCAGGACTCCTCTCCTCCCCCTCCTCTTGCCAGGACTCCTCCCCTTCCCCTCCTCTTGCCAGGACTCCTCTCCTTCCCCTCCTCTTGCTAGGACTCCTCCCCTTCCCCTCCTCTTGCCAGGACTCCTCTCCTCCCCCTCCTCTTGCCAGGACTCCTCTCCTTCCCCTCCTCTTGTCAGGACTCCTCTCCTTCCCCTCCTCTTGCCAGGACTCCTCTCCTTCCCTTCCTCTTGTCAGGACTCCTCTCTTTCTCCTCCTCTTGCCAGGACCCCTCTCCTTCTCCTCCTCTTGCCAGGACTCCTCTCCTCCCCCTCCTCTTGCCAGGACTCCTCCCCTCCCCCTCCTCTTGCCAGGACTCCTCTCCTGTCCCTCCTCTTGCTAGGACTCCTCCCCTTCCCCTCCTCTTACCAGGACTCCTCTCCTTCCCCTCCTCTTGTCAGAACTGCTCTCTTTCTCCTCCTCTTGCCAGGACCCCTCTCCTTCCCCTCCTCTTGCGAGGACCCCTCTCCTTCCCCTCCTCTTGCCAGGACTCCTCTCCTTTCCCTCCTCTTGCCAGGACTCCTCTCCTTCCCCTTCTTTTGCCAAGATCTCGTCCCCTCCCCCTCCTCTTGCCAGGACTCCTCTCCTTCCCTTCTTTTGCCAGGACTCCTCTCCTTCCCCTCGTCTTGCCAGGACTCCTCTCCTTCCCCTCCTCTTGCCAGGACTTCTCTCCTTCCCCTCCTCTTGCCAGGACTCCTGTCCTTCCCCTCCTCTTGCCAGGACTCCTCTCCTTTCCCCCCCTCTTGCCAGGACTCCTCTCCTGTCCCTCCTCTTGCCAGGACTCCTCTCCTTCCCCTCCTCTTGCCAGGACTCCTCTCCTTCCCCTCCTCTTGTCAGGACTCCTCCCCTTCCCCTCCTCTTGCCAGGACTCCTCTCCTTCCCCTCCTCTTGCAAGGACTCCTCTCCTTCTCCTCCTCTTGCCAGGACTCCTCTCCTTCCCCTCCTCTTGCCAGGACTCCTCTCCTTCCCCTCCTCTTGCCAGGACTCCTCCCCTTCCCCTCCTCTTGCCAGGACTCCTCTCCTTTCCCTCCTCTTGCCAGGACTCCTCTCCTCCCCCTCATCTTGCCAGGACTCCTCTCCTTTCCCCCCTCTTGCTAGGACTCCTCTCCTCCCCCTCCTCTTGCCAGGACTCCTCCTCTTCCCCTCCT